>NC_066239.1:11651561-11954591 GCF_024542735.1 Bombus huntii
AAAGAAGAGAGAAGAATTAATATCATTTGTAACGAGTGTGTATTACGCATTTCAAACATCCATCAACTGAGGATACTAATTACACTGGAACTGTTTTTGCGCGAATTCCATTTATTTAAAAAATTCTAGCTATTGTCCGATTAAACGAACTCTTGGCAATTGAATCCATTTATCTGAACACAGACTCCTATTATATGAACGAAAAATCGCGGATAATGGCGAGAATCAAAGCGCTTCTATTATATAAACTCGTCCAAAGATAAGACAGCAAATATTATAAAAGACAACGATTCTAAGCGTCCGTTCTATTCCAACAGATTTTAAAAAGATCTTCGCGATAGTTTTCGCCAAACGCCACATTTCCCAACGTCCATTGAGCGATTTCGATCAAGAAATCGATTCATCTTCGTGAAAGCAGTGAGAATTCTCGTGATAAACGGTAGAGAATTCGACAAACGGAAAGGTGGTTCCGCATGGAGGCGAGTTCGAGCGTATCGCGGGACGCGAGCGAACGCGATAAATCTCGGCGTAACGCGGTCTCTGGCCGACGCAAGACGGTGTGGTCCCAAACGTCTCTGGTGAGCCGCGAGGAAATTGCGGAGAAAGCGCACGGTAATGCAGACATTTCCGTCGCCTAGCGGAACCGGAACGCCCGTATTTTTCGCCCAGGGAAAACGAGAAAGCTGGGGCTGGATTGTGTGCACGATGGTGGCCCTGTAATAGACGCGAGAGACGGGATCCTTGGGAGCAGTTTTCGCCGGTGTGCCGCCTTCACCGGAGCAATTTCGAGGGGCGAAAAGTGCACGGCCCTCGTCAGATAACAGGCCGACCCGTGTCGATATTCCTTTTACCTTGTAGTTCGCGTTGCGGTCTCTGTATTTACCTAATGAACTCGGCGATGATTTTTAGATGCAGCTTCCATTTTTAGTCTTCTTTCGCTCCTTGTTGGCTTCGGTGTTTTTGGAAAGCATGTACAGTATCGCTCGTAAGTATACGGGCACTTTGGTTAATCTGTGATAACAATGTATGAATCTTACCAAAGTAATTCGTAAAAGTCGATGCATCGGTAATTAGAAGCTTTTTTTATGGAATAACGTGAAGATATAGCGTATTGTATTTTATTTTGTTGCCATCTCTCGGAAATGAGAAGTAAAAATATGTTCGATGTTTGATATTTTTGAGATCTTTTAATACAAGAATCGTTCTTAAGCAAATAAGACTATAAACAAATACGTTAGTAATTACCGACAAATCGAAATATTGGATCGTTCGGTATGCTCGTTCCGATTTTGAAGGAAGTTGGTCGACATAAAGAATCATATTGAAAAGTTTTTCGCCGAGAAGCCTGAGAGGTTCTGGAAGGTTGGAATATTCAAGTTGCATGAAAGATGAAGAAAGCTTGTGGAACAAAATGGCACCTATATAATTCAATAAATGTATATTGGATCGAAATGTAAATCGAACAAATTTTTTAAGCAACCTAATATAATCAACCAACACTCGTATTTGGAAAGTCGCAGAATTTTCTGCTGAAACGCTCAGGCTGAAAGTATGAAAATCTTATTACTTCAACATCAGATAAAACCCTGTATGCAATATTAATAATATCAACAAAACAATAATGATACAAGTAAAATCTCAAATAATCCTACTCTTCCCTAAAAAAAACATTATTTTTTCTTCCATCACAATTAAATGCGGATTCAACGAAATATGTCGTTGCATCTGCTGAAGATGTGGATTCGTTCAAGCTCAAGCCATCTAAAAGAGGAAAACGCAGAGGGATATTCGCGGAAACGTACGTAGGACGAGCGACCCCTATTAGAGGGTAATACGTATTATCGATTTTAGAACGAGGCGCAGGTTATCCCGGTTCAAATCATGACAAATGTATACTACCGTGTGTGGCCCGGTTGTCTGCTAGCTTATACATGCACGTGTGTATGTATTAGTTCGGCCGCACCCTGGAAAAACTTTTCCCAGTCTTTTTTTCTTCGTACCAGCGCGCAACGGCAACTGCCTCCTGGATTAGGATATTCTCATGACTATACACGAACATCAACCCTTTACGCGTTCGAGCACGAACCTTTGTTTGATTCGCGATATCGCGAAACGATTCTGTGGATGAATGCTTTTTTTTTTTTTTTAAATTGTCTACGATTATTGGTGAATTTTTTCATAATACGCGAAGCACTCTTTAATCTACCGAAAATCCATGATATAGAGGGATCGTGACGTGCGTGTCGCATAAAAAGGAAGAAGAATTACGAGAATTTCAGACCAGTTTTACAGAGAAATACATTTATTGTTCAGTCAGTTATTTAAGTATAATAGACATCAGTCTCATAGAGAAATATATTTATTGTTTAGTTAGTTATTTAAGTATAATAGACATCAGTTTCATAGAAAAATATATTTATTGTTTAGTTAATTAGAAGAGTAAGCGGATGCAAAAAAGGATTAGGAAATTTACTAATGAGTAAGATACTCGAATGAAAGCAAGCGATTGCCAACCATACCAAGACGCATAGACTCACGTGTCACGAATCAAATCGCGTTTCGTGTATCAAAATCTATACTCCAATTGTAAGTTGGCTCACACCAACATCCACGGGCGATAAAACAGACTGGTCAACGCGTTGTATCGAAACGTGGACTGCGGCATCTCGTACAAAGACGAAATGGGAAAAAGCGTTAGCAGTATCGACAGGTACAGTGAGAAATTGCCGGGTTAATTGCGAAAGAAACGGGTGAGCAGAACGAGGCATCCAGGCATCGGCGAGTTAAATATCCTGCGGTACCGGTTACCAGTGAGTCGGGATCGAAGAAAAACTGGCGAGTTTAGAGCACTCGTCGCGCGTTTTGCCTTGACCTACGAGCAGAACGCCTCTGCCAGCTTCTCCCTACCATCTTTTTCTTTTCCCTTTTTCCATTGTTTCTTCGTTCGACCAGTTGGCTGCTTCTAATGGGGAACGCGAACCACTACGGGGATTTAAAAGTTGTTGGGCTTCCTCGCGCTCCTTTCTCTCGATTAGCGTGATTTTCTTACATCTTATCTACGTGGGTGGCCAGCACAATAATTTAGATCGAAGAATTTAGTGACACTGTCGAGAAATCAATTTTCCTGTGTTGATATCCGAAGCTAAAATTAAAAAATTAAAATTTCTATCAATGCAGTTAGAAAATAAAGAAATCGATGATAGAATTTATTAACAATCCTAATAAGTGGGACGAACATTTTAAAGGTAGTAGAGTGCCGTGAAACAAAGTCGATACTTGATGACTTCGACAGGCGAAGTGACAGCTGATAAATCTTCGCGGGTTTTCTTCGTGTGATGGCAGGTCTTGATTGCTTCGAGTCATTTCTTCGCTAGGAATGGATTGGAATGTCTTCTTTTACAGCCTTCTTTGACCGTTATATTAGAAGGTTCTTTTCATCTTTCCTCTTTCTTTAAATTATGACACTGTCATTTCATGGAACCACATAAAATATTTCTTTTGCTGAATGTATCTGTTAATGTAATATGAAAATATGTTAAAATAGCAATAAGTTCAAATGCATTTACTCAACCATGAGTTCCGCTGTCAGTACTGAGAAACATTACCGCACTTTACTCTCGACTAACCGCCGTAACCAAACTAATCGACGTTTTCTCTTTCTCGTTTCAGCAGCAAAAATTCGTGAAGAGGACGGCCGAGGAGTTGGAGCCAGCCGGTGGTAGCGGAGACGGTGGCTTCGGCGAGCCCCCCGTGAAGCTGCAATGCACGCAGGCACAACATCAACATCAACAGGGACCCGGTGGCGGTGGTGGTGGCGGTCCCCATCATGGCCACGGCCAGCATCCGGCTGGGAACGGCGCGAACTCCACGGGTCCGACGCATGGCGGCGGTGGAGGTGGCGGCGGTGGTGGTGGAAATGAGGGACTGACCAAATTCTCCGTCGAAATTGTGCAACAATTAGAATTCACTACGTCTGCGGCTAACTCCCAGGCTCAACAGATCTCTACGAACGTGACTGTGAAGGCGTTGACGAACGCGTCGGTGAAGAGTGATCTTCTGAACGCGTCGTCATCGCCGAAATCAGGTCCGGATACGCCAGCATCCGCGACGTCTAGGGCTCAGTCTGGAAACGGGGCTGGAGGCGGACCAGGCACTGGGAACGCTGGTACCGGAGCACCAGCTCCCGGTGGAATCGGTTGCGTGGATATCGGTAACCTGGTCGAATGCAAACAGGAGCCGGACAACGAGTTTGTCGATTTAGAACAATGCGCAGCCGCGCTGGAGAAAGACGCGGCAGCGAACGGCGCCGGGTTCCCTGGCTTTTCCGACTTCATGGGCGATGACACGGGCGATGAAATCATCACCTCGGATGCGTTCAAGGATCTCATCTCGGAGATTTCCGACTTACATCCCGAGTTCATGAAAGACTTTGATTTCGAGGAGAAGATCCCGGTGGAGGCATTGGCGAACAACGCGGTGGTAGCTGCGGCTGCTGCCGCGGCAGCAAACAACAACAATAATAATAACAGTATCGGGACGAACAACGGACAGATCAAGATCGAGGATGACAAGGACTCGATACACCAGCAACACGGGAACGTGAACAGCAATAATGTAAACAACGGTACAAGTACGAATAATGGTAACGCCAACGTGCCAGCTAACTCGAGTCCTGGTGGTCTTGGCTCTGCCCAGTATTCTCCAGCCAGGCTACCTTATTCCGGTCTGGACTTCAAGTCCGAGATGAGCCCCGCCGCTCAGACGCTGAAGCAAATGGCTGAGCAGCATCAACACAAAAGTCAACAGTTGGGTCTTGGTGGATTTAATCCTGGAGCCGCAGCCGCAGCCGCTGCCAGAGGACCAACCGCTCGTTCACCTTACGCGGAATTTCCTCAATTTGGTGGCACGTCCGACTATCTGGGCAGCCCTGGCAGCGCTGGTCCACCCGGTGGACAATCTCAAGCGACCTCGGGCACTGGATCGTATCACAAGAACAACGGTACGTCCGGATTCCAGAGTCAACAGACGAATGACATGTTTGTCAGCTCGCAAACTCAATTCGCCACGGGCCTCGCTGACATGAAGAGACCGCAGCCTGCCACCGGTGGCAAACCGACCATGCTTGGACCAAGCGGAGGGTATAAGCAGCAGTATTCGCCATACGGTAGCCCAGGATCAATGCCGAATCACGGCAGCCCTGGGTATCCGCTTCCACCAAGAGGCTCCCAAGGCGGCGGACCCAATCAAACCGGATCCCAAGGACCCTTCAGTAGCTCCACACCGCCTAGACCTCCCTCAGGACCTGGCACATCCACTTTACAAATTAACCAGGCACAGCAGCTACACATTAACAACCCCGGACATCAGATTCAGGTCAGTGGATATAATTTTTCCTTTTTGTCTCTTTCCTTCAGTTTGCTTGATTCGGTTGTTTGTCGAAGATTAAACGTGTTAGATTTTACGAAATTTACTTTGGTTTCGTAAAGAAAGCTTAGCAGTTTTTAAAATGTAACGTAATTAATATAATTATTCGCTCTATTATACATAACAAATTAATTTGCTATGTAATAGATGACTGTTTACAAAAATGTTAAACATTGCTCAACCTTGAAAATTGTGAACAGCAAGAATTTTTAAGTGAAGAGTAAAATAGAATAGGCGAGGGTTGATTAAATCTTCAAAAATAATCTAATTCACAAGAAAAATAAAAATCTTCTACAATCATTAGAAAAAAGGAACATAAAAAGAAAACCAAAGTTTTTTTTTAAATAGACAGCAAAATGATAAATAGAAAAGTCAGGAAATATCGCGTGTGAGTTTGTGGAGGCCGAATGATATCTGTTGCGTCGCGACGACGCGTCTATTTTTGTCGGGCGGCATCACGACTCGACGTCGGTGGTGGCGACGGCGCTGGTAGTGGTAGCGACGTCGTCGTCGGTGGCGTCGCTAGCGAAGGGACGTACTATCTGCACCAGCGGTACTGTCGGTAGTAATAGTAGTAGTAGTAGTAGTAGTAGTAGCAGTCGAGAAAACGAAGGGGGTATGTTGGCGTCACGAGGGCGCCTCAACGCGCAACAAGTAGTCTTCCCCCTCCAATTCGCTCTTTATAAATTTTCCCTCTTGCTATTTGCCCCTACCCTCGATCCGTGTGTGGGTGATGGAGGGGAGAGTCGAGAGGGTTGCGTGGCCATGCGCAGCCGGCGTCGCGACGCCACCACCGTCTGCTCGATTTAACCTGCGCCTGCAATACGCGTCAATACGCTCCGAACGGTAGTCGCGAGGTTGCACTCGCGACAACCTGCACGCGACCAGCGAGCTCGTTTATTCATCTGGCAAGATTGCCTTTTGAGCGTCGTTCGAGGACGACTTTATTATGTACATGTTAAAATGTTTTTTTAACCGTGAAGAAGTCTGGCATTTAGTTCTTCGAGTTATTATGTTTATTTTTTTACGTAAAATTACAATTACGAGATGCCGCGTATATTTTACGAAGAAACCGCGGACAATATAATATAATAGTTGAAATAGTTAGTTCTAGTAAATAATAATTCCAAATTTATTATCATAAAATACGTACATAGAAATCGTACGAAGGCAATGGAGGAACTGTTCTTGATTTGTTTAAGTCTTCAACTTCGAACATGTGCGTTTGATGTTTTAAATACTTTCCATTTTTCTACATTATCAGGCAACAAATGAGCAACGAAATCGCTAAAAAGACCATAAGTTATGACTTCACCACGCTGAAATGGCAGGCTAGTCTAATGTAGTTGAGAAATATTTGTGGGGATCTAAAGTCCTCGTTATTCTGGTTTATTGCTACAACACGAAAAAGAGTAGTACGTGCTGCCTGTATAAATCTTGCTCGACAATCTTGCTTTCATTCACTTAAGCCAGAACATTCGCAGTTCTGTTACGGTTCTGGATAGCCTAACCTCTGCAGGTGGTCCTAGATCCTTTTTACGCGCTAATAGATTTATTTTATCGATCTACTTGTAGACACTCGAAGCAACGATCAAAGTAATTCGCAAGCGTTAGAAATTGTAAGAAGGTTTTAGAACACTAAACAGCTGTCGTTGTGAACGCATGATATGATTTCGCGAGTTTGAACAAAACTTTGCAACGTAGATAACAACCATTTCAAACGACTTCAAAGCTGCTACTAAATATTCTGAGCTTTCCATCGTCTAGAGATAGTCAAATATAAAATGAACGAGTAATGAGATCTATTTCTTAGAGATTAATCTAACTACGGTGTATAACATCGCACAATAAAATCGATTAACTCTCTATGAAAAGCAGAGAAATATTAGAAATATCACGTTGATATCGTTAAGTATTAGAAAAGACACGTTTCATAGAAGAAATCATATAGCTACCTGAAACGAATGCTCGATCGTACAAAATGCTACTTCCATTGTAGATGTTTCGAAGAGATCTTATCTGTTCGTCCCTCGAACGTCTTCGAACGCGCTGGTGAAATGTTCTTCTCTTGGACCCAATCGCGTATGGACACGTCTGTCTCTCGTAAATCACGCCAGCTACCGCGCTTATTTGCATCTCAATGCGTCCAGGCGAACGACGCCTCCTCCCCCGACGTTTCTTTATTCCTGCCTTCCGCGTTTTTCTCTACCACGATTCGATCTCACCTACCTCTTATGCGTTTCTTCTCTTTCCACTGCGTCCTTTTATTGTTATAGCTACGTACTTTCGTCTCTTGACTGTGGCGCGGTTTTATCCTCCTGTTTTCCTTTCGCCAAGCAGATTTAAGCATTTCCTCGAGAAACGTTATTGCTTGGCGATGTATTGTATCGTCAGAAATGTGGATAGTTGCGAAACTCGGCAAAATTTGTTACGAATTTTTTGTTGTTCATTGTTCTTGATAATTTCGATCACAGGTCACAGGAAAATTACCCTAAATTCCATAAATTTTTAGATAGAAGTACTAGATAGCCTGTTTAGAAATATTAGGCATTATTGTCTTTGTATTCATTTCAACCATGATCTCTGAAAAGGATTTTCGCTACAAAAATGTCTTTGAAAAATTCCATAAATAATTTCCGATAATTAAACCGTAGAAAGAAAATGACTAATATTCAACGCGACTGAAAAAAAATGGTATAAAAAGTCGGTGAATTTTGTAAGCAAACCCGTTTAAAAGAACTTTCCTTCCAATCTCGCGATTTCGTATCAGAAGCACGAGAAAGGCAATTTGCATGCGCTAGTTACGCCGCCCGCACGCGTCCGCTCGGCGAGACGCGTTGAAAATTTCAAAACAACGATATCGCCAGTCGAAGAATGTTATCTGTCGGTCAATTTGCATATCGTTCTTTGCGACACCAGAAACGAGCCATTTTCCCACACTGCTTTCCGGCTTCTCGTATCAATCGGGCCACTTTTGCATTGGTCAATCGTTTATCATGGCGGAAGTTAGAAAAGATGCCAAAACGAAGTATATTGTCGTCCCTCCTTCGTGTTCGTTGCTTCATTGACGTTATAGCGATCACTAAATTACAAATATTTATGCATTTATGGACAATTTAAATGCGCGAAAACCCTAGAGAATAGGATCATTCTTATTAAAAATAAAATACAAAATATACAAAGATTACATATTATTTCTTCAGCGATATTCACAAGACACATTTGCGTGAACATCGACGTTCTAATGATCAGACATCGTTATCGAACCTGGTCTATAAGGTGTTTATGATAAGATGAAAATTATGTAAATGCAGTCATAAGGAAATGTTATCGCTCTTAACGCAGAATTTAAACGATTTAATTTGGCTTGCTATTGGAGTTCCGCTCGTATTTGTATGCAACTTTACGTGAAAATGGGACGATTTGGGGAAGCGAGAAGGATTTAGTTGAACGCCAAAGAAAATTACATATGAATAGTAGAATCGCGTTAAATATTCATATGTGGAACGTTTAATGTCAGAACATCTAATTGCAGGATTATATACCTTGTTAGAATGAATTTCTGATTGATCTGTAGACTCTTCACGTATGTATAATACTTGTTTTGTAAAATATTCTGTTCTCGCTTCTAACAGAGAACACTAATTCTACTTCCAAAATAACCTAGATAATTGTATTAGACCATTGTTTATCTGCTAAATATACGTTTCATATTAAGCACGTTTCTCTCTTTTATATTTGATAAGAAATCGATGAAGCAAATCGCATGTACTTATCGTAAATGAGAAGTAAGGCTTAAAACGAAATTAATCCCTATGATTCGTAATGCGGTCGTTTAATGATACTATTTCATTGAATATTGAAAGAAATTAGTTTTACTTTTGCAGATAAAACTATAAAAGAGTAAATACTTAAATCTGCGATGCAGCACGCAACGGTATAATTACGTAAAACATCGATACAATATCATTTGAACAAAGCATACTGTGCTTTACACGCGTAAACTAAATTATTACGTAACCTAACAATCAAATATTAATATCAGCATGTATAAATCGTAATTTTACATACGTTATGAAATTTATACGATTAGAATTTAACGGATAATTAGTATTTTATTCATGAACAATGTAACGAGTGTTACGAAATAAGAAGAGGTCATGTTGCACGTTTCCCCTGCTTACGATTCGCTCGTATTTTGGAGCGTTTCCAACCGCTGCGCGTGTCGCCGCGTCGGAATATCCGAGTACGAGTGTTTTCCTCGTCGGTCGCGTTAATAAGCGGACACTCGCCTATTACCGGAAATTGAGCGTACGCGCAAGCGCCTCCCGTTCGGGTTCAAAGGTTACGTAAACCTTCGATCGTACGCATTTCGAATGCACGCGAACGCATGCAGTGTCATTGATACTATATTTAGAATCACGATATCTTCCTTCCATTTTATTTCATTTTTATTTTTAACACGTCGCTGTTGTGTCTTTCTCGTTTAAAATGCAAGAGGAATTTTTTTACGAAGAAATTTAACATAATAAAAAATTCTCTTTCTTGTTTTATATTTGTTATGCTCGAATATATGGCTGTCCTAAAAGTCTGGAATCTGCAAGTTTGCCAGCCACTATAAGTCAGTCCATAAATCAACTGCTTTAAGTATCGCAGACCATCGCTCTGTGATAGAGCTTCTTCTAAACCAATAGGTCACTCGATAATGCTCACTATATCTAATTTTTAATACCGCAGTTGGTTTTCTTGTTATTCTTTAAAAGTTGTCCATTTATGCCCGTATACGTTATGACCGTAGTCTCAATCAATAATTACGTATTCATATATAATGCGTACATAACATTTGAATTCGACCTCGAACTTACGAAGAAACTTCGGCCGAAGAAAATTCACAAGGTTTCGTTACATTCAAGTATGATAAAAATAAATTAGACGGGCGAGCTAGCGATTGTTTGTTCCAATTTATTCTAATTAATATTCTCCAAATTTGTAAAACTTATGGTTTGTAAAAAAGATGTTAATCAATGCTTCGAAACGAACTCGCAAATGAAATATCAGAGGATAATTTGTCAAAGATCTGTTTGATCTAATCGAACAGTATGACGAATTTCCAAAATGAATACTGCTGCTTGTACGTTCAGAAACCGAACGTTAATCTATTTCAAATCACGAATATCGAACATTAATGTCGATTCGAATGATAAATGTTTCATAATCAAGGGCTTTCGCGCCACATCTCACTCACATGTTAAGGTATCAATCACAACGTTACGCTGAGATATAATACGTATTGCGTTCGTATTAAACGTTGTAATTACATAAGCAGATTTAGGCCACTGTATACTCCGCTATTAATAACGTTTCAAATACGCTGCTAATCGTTTATAAATAATAATATTTCGGTATTCTATTTCATTATGGAAGAAAATTTATGAAAATGTTACTATAGAAAACTTTCTTTATCGCAGAAACACTAGTAGATCCGCAAAACATAGTCATAAATAGACCTACTACTAAACATTTTGAGAATCCAAGCTGAAACCTCCATGATTTCTTAAGAATATACATATAATCTAGCAAAAATCATGCACAATATCACAGAGACATATTCAAAATTCATCTTTTCTTTCATTTCACAATGAACTTACTGGCTCACTGCTCAGCCACGTGCTAGTCCAATCCAGAGCTCAATAAAAACCGAATTTTTGGACGCGATAGCCGACGATCTAGCAACTTAAATACGAAGAATAGAATCGCGAAATAATTCATTGACGAACCAACTTACCTATTCTCGAAGCGTAGGAACTCCGTTCACAGGAGTCCGTTGAAATTTTATTCGTGTCACTAGGTACGCGGAGAATCTCGGCCTGAGGGGATGCCCGCCCCCCCACCCCTCGAATTTCTACGGTTCTCCCTTTTTCTTTCGGCCTCGGAGCAATTTCCGCGGTCGAAAAATCGAGGTTAACGGAAAAAAGCAAAATGGAGAGGAGTAAAAGAGAAGGAGAGGAAAAGAGAAGGGTGGATGGTTTCTATCCAGATGGTATCTCCTCTCTCCCTGGGCGTAGAATCGGTATCGATCGGTCGCCGCGTTCCATGCATGGAAATAAATCGTCGGCGTCTGTTGGCGACCCTGTCTCACCTATGCAAATCGAGTCACCGTTTAATTGACGAAATATTCAAATCGTCAGAAGCTCTGAACGCGCATTCAAATGATAATGACAGCGCGTCACTGAGCTTTTTCCAACATTATCTTTTTCTTGGTCTTCCTTCATTTTTTCTTTATTTTCTTTTCGTGTTCTTCTTCCTGCTTCGCTACGTTGGTTGGTATCCTGATATTTGTTTAAGATATGCATAGCCGCTTTTGTTATCGTTTGTTGAGGTGCGTTTCACATTGAAGAGTTATCGATCGACCTGTAACGTCAATCTGCATATTTGTAATAGCGGGCAACAAGGACGCGTTTCCTTTTCCACTGACCTTCATCTTGACCCCGGCAAGCAGACCCACGTCGGCACGCGGTCTTGCGTTAAATATAAATCGCTCGGAATTATTATTGTTCTGTGGAACTAACAGGAAGCTTGATCTAAAAGAGCATGACCTTTGAACGACTACCTGGTCTTTGGTGGAGGAATTTTGGTGTGGTTATATTGTAAGACTGTGTTTATTTTAGGTGTTATATTTTAAGCGATGATAGTTAAAAAATGAATCTTCGTGGTTACGAAATGTTACACATTGAGATTGGAAAATACTCATATCGAGCTTTTATGTATAAATGAAGTTTCATATAGAAATTCTCATATAAAAATTCATATACAAAACATAATGCATTGTTATGTTAATCAAATGTATTACACTGAATAATACTCGTAAAACGTAGCGATATCTATCTCAAAATTAGTTTCTCGATGTCGACATTTTTGTTGCGAGAGTTACACACAGAGCCTTATCAAATTACATATTAAAAGTTAATTAAACTCAATTACAATCGCCAACGTAACTTTCAAATTTGTTTCGGTCAACTATAAAAATTCCAGCTCTTTGTTCGTGAACGTGTATTATCTACGCGTGCGATTCATAATTTTATGTTTAACGCTGCGTTCGTCCCTTCTACGTCGGATGTACGCCACTTGAAGCGCGATTTGATAATGGGACAGTACTCGTCGAACTGACTTTCGAGCGGTAGAGAGAACTGTTTCGTGTTGTTGGAGAGTCGCGGTGTGTGGTCCAGATATTAACGTGTGTGTCCACGACAGCCTCTCCATAGCACACGAGAAGCTCATAGTGTTTTCGATTAATTACTGGCGTCGTTGTACCCGCGTGTTTGCAAGGAATTGGTCGATCAGGATGATGAAGTACCGTGTTGTTTCGCACGCTAATGAAAATGTGAAGATAAAGGATGTGATTTTGTAATATACATACTATGAAATAAATTAAAGATTCTGTGACGTGCATTTACTTTGCGTAATAACGTAAGAAAAGTCATTCCAACTTTCACTTCACGCGCAATGTGCACCATATCGCTATTCAATATTTCGAAACACGTCTACTAGGCTTTAAACCTCTATCAGCTCTGTAACAAAAGAAACCAGCAATCCTATCAATTTTCAAAACCACTCGAAATCTCCCATAAGAAGACATATCGATTTTAACTTTCACCTTGTTAACTACTAATTTACTAACGTTTAATTTCTTTAGGAAAAGTATTAGACTTTGTTCCATAAATTTATTTATTCTAAGATGTAAATTCGTTACGTGGATTGGAAAATTAAGAAATTTCACGTTATTTTGTACTTTACGCTATACGATCAATGAAATTATAAGTTTATAATAAAATAACTAGAAAACGAAAGCAAATGATAAACGTTCAATTTGTATCTCTTTATCTGTCTTAATATCTCTGTATTATCTATAGTATCCATAGAGAATGCGTATATCGCTATTGTTCTCCGTGAAAGGATATCTACAACTCACAGCGTCCAGTTACAAAAATAATAATCTTTCGCCAGGAAGCACGACGTATCTTGCGGCTTCATCCTCTAATCTCGCGGCTTCTTCTGCTAATCCCGCGAGAACCTGATGCAACGTCCACGAGGCGTGTTCTCCAGAAGTCGCGTTCGCGGTTACAGGTACGCGGGCCGCGACACAACGTCAGAAGGTGTGCATTCCACAACGGTGCCGCATACCGCGCTGAAATCGATACCCGCGTCTCTCCGTTCGTAACCTACATCGTGGTGGTGTGTCGAGGCTCGTACAGTCGCCAGCAAAACGCATTGTCTCCCGTCCATTCTTCCGAATCGGCCGCTATCAGTGCTGCAGTGGCGCGGATGAGACCAGCGAATTCGATTTGTCCTCTCGCCGCTTCCAATTTCGAGACCGTTGCGCTGCGCGGTTGCGATACCATTTTCCAACTGCTGGATTTTGGGTTCGCGGTTCTTACTCTTTTTCCCTTTTTTCTCTTTTATTTTTCACAATGTAGCAAGGACCTCTCTCTCTCTCTCTCTCTATCTCTCTCTCTCTTTCTCTCACTCGTACGCTCGCTCGTTTGTTGGCTCTGTTTTTCAATCGACGTTCGTTGTTTAGCAAATGGACCAGCGTTGTCAGGTGCTTTCGTGGGTTTTTGCCGGTTTTTGGATCTACCGCGGTGTTAGTGTGGTCGATGTGGACAGGAATTTTGGGTTTTAGCTAGAAGCTTTGTGTATTTGGAAAGAACGGCGTTCTCATGCGGGTTGTGGAGGTTTTTGGGCGCTCGAATAGAAAGTTAAAAGTGATGGGGGTGATTAGTATTCTGAATGAATACAAGATTGGTATCAAGAGTACTGATTTCTTGATGGGAATCGACACAAGGAACTTTTGAATAGTTTACAGCGCTAGATTTCTTACTAAATGATACTTGTTCCTTTTCTCTGTTGTTTCGAGAAAAATGATTCTTCATATTCATAATTTTTCAATCTATATTCATCACAGCAACGTCAGGTTATTTATTATTTTGCTATAGCCTCTTGAAAATAAAGTTGTGGAAGAATAATCATCGTTGAATTCTATGTTCGCTTCGATAGCCCAATTCGTCGTTTTATAATAAACTTAATAAAACATGGGTCTGCTTGTTGTCAATTATCTCCGAGCTTGAAATCGATACATTGGTTTGTAATATAAATAAATTCGGTTAAACTGGCTATTCTTCATTATTTGACCGAAGTTATTTGTGCTACTGTCCGGTATAATAAATTCCGTTTAACACGTATATGCACTAAATTTCGGAAGATTTTACGCATTCGCGAAAACAGCCATTTCATCTGTAACAATCGGATAATTTTTTAATTTCGGATTGAATCAGGACAAGTGAATACGAGCTTCACCTTTATACCGTACAATGAAATTGGACCAACGTGTTCGATTCTTCTTTTCTCGGATTATCGAACGTACAATGACCCCACCGTTATATTTTAACAATGAATCGTTTAAACTCATTTTGTTTGCGCGCGGTCGTCGACGCGCGGTCCACGAACTTAAAGCTCGTATCGATTACGCGAGTTTTCGCGCGCATTGTATGTACGCGTGTACACCATCCGCCATTCATTACCAGTTTTATACGATACAATATAAATCACGCATGGGCCACTTTAATTTTTACGCGCCGCGCAATGACACCAGTTGTTTTTCCGCTTCCTTCTCTCCAATCCCACACTTTCGTACGCACTCGCCAGATATACTCGCATGTGGTACACGACAGTATGACGCATAAATATTAATCACGAGCGAAGTAAGCTTTTTATTTTATCGAGAGTTTCTAAAAATCTCGTAGCTGCCACGATTTAGGAGTAATTTTTCAATCACGAGTTGTTATTCTTTGCTATTGTACTTGTTATTCTCTAACGGCATAGCATACGGATCACACGAACTGGTATAGAAATGTTATTTCTTAACCATTTTTTCGTACCAAGATAATGAAAGACGTACTTTGTGTTGTACTATGCATTTGATCAAATATATCAAGAATCCTCAATCTTCGGTTCTCAAATTTCGAAAAGAAAATCTCACGATTTTTATGAGAAAAACATATTTGATCCCTAAAACTATCTAGCTAGAATATCTTAGACACCTTTGAATATCTGAGATAACTGAGAACAATAATCTTGTAAGTTCCGAATTGTTTATCGTTTTATCACAAAACGCAGGATAATTAAAAACGCAAAAACCATGGCAATATCACCGATTTCATGAACAAACTTCGACTCCCCAGACACATCAGCCGTTTATCAAACTCTGCAATCAGAACTTTGTGGCAGAAGACACTCACCCAGTTCCCGCAGTTCCATCTCATCGATACCCGAAGGAAAACAATGGCCGAGGAACTAGGCGACGCAGATAGTTTCATCGATGTTGTATTCGCCACGGTTGCACACCTCGCTATCTGCCGTCAGAATCCGGTTGACTTGCTAATTTTAACTCGACCGTGACATCGCGCGAATACGACCACGAGCCTATGTATTAGTTTTCTCGTACGATTGTCCCGCGGTATTCGTTTCCAGAATATGAACGAATAACAAAAGAAAGAAAAAAAGAAAAAGGGGAGACACAGTTTGTTAACGCGAAGGGGTTAATTAAAGCGTCGGTTAATTATCACGATGTAACGCAGGTTAATGTGCCCGGCGCGGACTTTGGCGGCGAAAACGGAGAAATTGGTAGGCGAGACTCGGCGAAATGTAATTGGAACGCGAAAGTGCGCAGACGGCTGACAATCGTAATTAATCGAGGCGATACAAACAAACGGAGCCAGCGATGGGATATTGTTGGGCCGTGCGACGCGCTCGACACGCAACAAATATCAGCCCTTTAACCTGCTCATTTTTCCGGCTCACGTTTCCATGGTGCTCGCACGAATTTTCAAACCGCGCTCTCGCGAAAATTATCGCTCGATTTTGTTCGCCGCTGATTTTCTCGTACCGCGCGCGCCCCATCATCAAGTCATTGAGTATTTTCTACGATTTGGCGTCCAGTTTTGCGGTTGTAAATTTATAGAGGTTTTGCTCGTGTTTAGATACGGCATGAGATAGTATTTTCTGTGCAATTATGTTTGGGTTAGAGTGTCATGGTATTTGTAATTTTTAGAGACGCGCCAAGAGAAAACGCGTTTGAAGGGGTTAATAAAACTAGAAGAAATTATTAGGTTTAATTGATTCGATCGATTAGAACGTGGAGAATGCAGAGAAATTATAACGGGTGCCCGTGGAATATTATCGGTAGTGTTTCTTTGATGTTAGAAATTTCTAAATAGCTAAGTCTATACAGTAATATATTTTAGAGTTTAGAAACATATCAGTTTTTCAATACGATTTAGTTTGATTTGACATACCACATTTCCTTTAAATATTTATATATGTACATATATTATAACATTTGCAGGAAAGAAGTACGTAACATGTTAGTCGGAAATGATTAAAATCTTTAAGAATTATTATCTCGTTTGGTACTGTACAGGAAGTTATAAAACGCCAGCAAACTTCATATAATATTCATTATTTCAATGACGCTAATCATAATTTTCTGTAAATGTCTGTAGGGATCGGATACGTGGAAGTGTCGTTAATTCTGATTTTTAGTATTTCGATTTAAAGCGTTTCATGCAGGCCTTGAGATAGTAGATGAGAATTTAAAAGCGTGTAAGTGCGTCATCATAAAAAGAAAAAATTATTATAGTTAGAAACGCGGTGTATCGCAATTTGTAGTTGTCAAAGTTGAAAGTGTTGGCAATTTTTTAAACGATATTAGTGGCTATTAACACTTTATCGATCGTTTAATATTATCTACCGGGAACGTCAATTGGCTATGTGGAATAATTATATTGCAACGCGTAAACGTTGAAAGCTCTTTGGTTCTCGCAAATGTGCAGAAATATATACACCATTCTAGGAAGTACATATGTGGCAAGTATATAGCGATGTATCGATTAATTGAAAACACGCAACGATTTTAGGAAAATAATCGCAGTTTCTTGCCATTCGCTAAAAATATTTTTCGTAGAAATAAATTGAGGGTGATTATGCAAATTCATATTTCTGCATAGAGAAATCGAACTTAAATAGAGATCGGATTTATCTTCTACATATTATGTTTACTTTGAATATTTAGTATTTTTTTCGTGTGTATTTTCTCGTTTTGCACATTCAGTTTTACCATAAGTGCGTAAACGTCCGCAGTCTAGTGGATAATAACACATTGGTCATGTCAAAAGTATTCGGTCAGGAAAGTGTACAAAAAGAGAAAGAGAGATATGAACAATTTCGAAATTGATATTACATATGTTATGATTGTTATATATTGCGTTAAAAAATAAGTACAAACGCAAGTTTTCCTACGATCTGAGATCTTTCAAGAGATCCAACAAACCAAGCATTGCTTAAGTAAAGTAAGTTCTGGAATGTTGGAAGACAAAAAAAAAACATGTTTTCGAATTGATTTGATTATCCGTGCGCGGTATTAGGTAAGCGAGGCAGCTACATAGTAACGTTTATGATAATCCTTTAACTACCGTTTATGACTGGTAAATACAACCTTTCGAATGCAAAGTAATTTGTCTTTTCAATTGCTTCATACGTATTACCGTTGCTATACCGACCGAACCAACGAAGAAAAACTGCATTGACAAATGCGAGCCTGTTACATAATTTTCTCTTAAGAGATTTTACAATTCATATTTATGCGTCCGCAGTTACCATCGTCGACTGTTTTCAATTCAATCTTCTTTCTCCAGATTTTCCAACTAAATTTGTAAATATTATACGCGATACTTTATTCGTATTGATCTACGTTAAATGCAATCATTTCGAAGTTAATTAAGTTTGTTGACGCGGGAAAGATCGTGTGGCATCATAACAGTATGGCAAGCCTTTCAGTATAGCGTTGTAGATTATTCTACTGGAACAAAAGACACAAAATGAAAAACGAAGCTGCCAATAGACTAGACGATAGAAGTTAATTAGGATCTAACAATGAATGAAGTAATTGAATCGATGCAACACATATGGCTCGGTGGTAATGAATGTATCAATTATTTTATGCCATTTTAAGCTATCGCTCCATTTTCAACTATAGGTTGATCTCTCATGACCATCTACATTCATGATTTAACGATCGAAGATTCACGCAAAAGTTTGGCGTGTCGCCGAAGCTCGCAAATTCGAACGTTCTTCAGAAGACAAGAGCGAACCGCGCGACCACGCGTATTTTTGGTCGGTCCTCCGCGTAAGCCCTGCTAATAATGACCGGTTCGAGGAACTATCGACCGCCTTCTGGAACTCATAACTATATATTTGATCCGGGCCAGATAAACATTGCTCTCGAAAATAGTAACCGTGTGCCCATGCCGCGTTCACCAACTCGATACATCTTTCTAAGAGCGTCTGTCGCATGTTTTTTCGTCTTTTTGACGAGCCAACGAGTGGAGTCATCATCGAGAACTCGCGAATGAGAGAACGGATTCAACACGATGTAGGAGTAGGAATTCACGAAATGCTTTTCAACGCGTTGTCTTTGTTAAGCCTTCGCCGGATGCTGTAAAGCAACATATTGATTCTGAATCATTGAATCAATTCGTTAATTTTTCTCCAATGTTCGCTAAATCTTAGCTTAACGATACGGTTACAGACGTGACGATTGTTTCTTTTGCACACATCTAATGCAATTCTTTTAAATGTCCGATGAAAAGCACCAATATTGACATAATATTGACAATAAATATACCTAATTAAAACCATCGATATTAATCTGTTCTGACTTCATAAAATAAAAAAAGGATAAAAGGGAAATATTGCTAATGTTACGTTTCTTTGTCAAAATGTAGAATATTCCGTATCTGGAAATTAAGAACATTTTAAAAAACTTACAATTACGTATGCTATATTTTTTTGACGAGTTGATGTAAGTATAAAAGCGAGCCAATATATCATTCTTAATCTAATCTATAGTCGAATAACAAATTCGCGAAAAGTGGAGTTTCGCCATTCTACGAAAATTCATTAACGTTCGACATCGTCTTTCTCAATCGACAAGTAGAAACCACAAGCGAAAAACCGCCATGTGTGTTCTTAGGTTAACGCTGCTCGTGAGTTGCAGGCGTGTTCATGCGCTCGAGAGATCTCTCATCTGCTCGTTCGATCTCTCGTACGTTTCTTTCCACAGAGCCGAGATGGCTCGCCTCTAAAGATAGAGGCGGTTGTTCTACACGCGTTTCGTATTATGCCGCCATTATCGATAAACCGACTGGCGGCTGAGTATTTTTGGCTTGTAAAAGGCTCTTCTTCGGGACGTTTCGTATCCTTCGCGGCTCCACTTCGGGGTAGGAAAAATTTCACCGATGAAACTGACGAGTAGCGGTGGTCCCGGGATTCTTAAAAGGGAAGAAAGTGTTCTTTTCCTGGTAGCGCTTAACTCGGAGCAAGTTTATCGAGTTTATTTTTCTAAGTGAAGTGATAAAAGCTCTTGATGATAGAAGATTGATTTTGGGAGATATTTGTTGCGAGGAATGTGAGGGCTGGAGAAAATCGGATTAGTTGGTTCTTTAACAGACATTGCTTGAAATCTTGGATTTAGGGAGGATCTTTTTGCTCGTGTACTGCTTTCTTTCGTTTAAGGATAATTATGAACTGGCGTAATAAAGTAAAAATGATAGATCGTCAATTTTAATATTTGAAGATTATTATTTGTAACTTAGATCCTGGATTTATATAAAAGAAATTTATCAATGATTTAAATAAATACATTTAAAAATTTCAAACTTAAAAGTTTGAGTGGTAAACCTCAAGGAAGCTATGTTCCTACGGAATTTTCTAGTCTCGCGAAATCAACGATAAATGTGTTTAATAATCAGAGAATGCTGCGAATTTCTTTCCACGCTGAGCTTTCGTAAACTAATGTTCTTAGGACGGTGTCTATCGATAGCATTGAACGTAAAGTTATAAAATGTAGATAAATATGCGATAATTGAACGTAAAGTTATAGAATGTAGATAAATATGCGATAATCTGATCCTTGACGTACTGCTTAATACTTTTGATCGCTCTTTACCTCTGCTGCTTGGCGCAAAAACAGACCGTGATCCGGGTGCAATCGCGTAACTGCAAATAACTCGGCTTCTGGCCGACGCGACGTGGGATGCACGAAGTTGTAAACACGCTTCTCGAATCGAACGGAAGCTGCTCTTTCTACTTGCTTGCCCACAGAAATCCTATCGTTCGATTTAGGACGGAAGGAACGTTGACATTTTTCATGTGACGACACTCTACTTTCTCTTAACACGGAATATGATTAGTTTTAACACTAAATCTGAAGAAATGTTTTTCTAAGGAAATCTTATCCATCGTTTAATTGAAACGTCACAGTCTAACTCTTTCGACATTTTTTCTAAACTTTTCTTTTCATTACCTTTATTTTAATCGTCAAAATTTCGACAGTATATGAAAATATTTCAGCGATTATCGAATATTTTAATACATATCTACTTTTGCGTTTCACTAGGATAAAATTCTTCTACTAAGATAAAGAATTAATTCTTAATTATTAAAAATATTTACTAACGAAATAAATAAACTTACTAACAAACATTTACTAAACGAAATAAAATACAAAGGAAAGAGTGATTTTTCAAATAAAGTGTATTCGTGTAATACACAGGAGTTGGTGCAAAGATTCAAATTTTCCATTGAGCCATGTAATCACCGTGTAACATTGTTTAATCACGTCGTAAGGAAACAAGAGGTTCGAGCTCCAGACGATCGTTATTGCTCTCGCTATCGACGATACAATACACACCGCTCTATTTTCCCCGCAGCCAACCTCTGGCTACTTGTTTGCGCAACTATGCGACAATAAAATTCGTTTACGAGTACATTAGGTCCGCGTGCACGGCTTTGTGCGATAGCCACTTCCGTTCCACTTGTAAATCACGAATTTAGCACAGTGTCATTTTTTTGTTATAATTCTCTCGCCTTTTTTACCCATTTTCCAGCGATTGGTAACATTTTGATAAATCGAGGCAATTTGTGAATAGGAAAATATATAAAAAATATATAATTCGACGAAAAAATAAGTCAAAAATACATTGTTGTATAATAATACTAATAAAATACTCTGAAAAATTTTCAAAAATTTTATGCTGATCATTTTGGTTACTCTATTAATTTCATAATCATCCCTTGATTCGATTTTCTAACAATAAGAAATACCAATTTATAAAATCATATATCAACAACATTTGGGAGCAATTTTTTAATAAAGAGACGAAGTTGGAACGATAACGCAAGACAAAGGAGTTACGTTGAAAAAGGACTTGTATTATCGAGTATGATCGTTCCACGATGCTTATGAACACTGTTCGTTGACTGTATATAGGGGGATGATAATTAGGCGCGGCAAATGACGGCGAGATGCTCTCAATGATATCGAAGACCATCTTCCCGTATGAAGAATTGCATAAGCGTAGTTCGGTGTTGCTCTTGTTCGAGTTTGTCGACTTACGATTTATTGCATGGCGATTAAAGAATGGAATCGTAAAAGGGGTGGCTGCGTACAACTTCTATAAGTCACGTTGTTGCATAAATATATCGTTTAAACGAGATATTATGCAGAATGTCTCACAGATTTTCGTGTAAATTAGTAGGATTTAATTTGAAAGCAATAGGACAGTGTCATGTAAAGGGAGCTTTATTAAGATTTAAATTTCAAAGTTTATTAGAATGTTATGACAAAAATGTGAAACACGAAGGAAATATTTCTATGATAGTAGTCTTAGACTTAGTATAACACAGAGCAAAAATATATAAATGGATAATAAGAAAAATGAATAAATATTTGTTACGCGTTAATACAAGTTTGTTTTAAACTTAATCTGATCGTGAACAATTAGCGTCAAATTAAGGTAATAAATATGATCGAACAATTATTTTTATCTTATAAATTGTGTCTTGATTTCTGTTTCATGTCGAATGAAATATAAAGATAGCGAATTGCAGAAAACGAACAACAAATGGTACTATTTGATGTAAAAGAGAATGCCCGTTTGTGTATTTGAGTTGACTGACAAGTGTTTAGAATAGTGGACAAAAATTTGTGTTCGAATGGATGTTGCAAATGCACGCAGAATTTTAAATAGAATAAGTGCCAAATATTCTTAGCGCAAAAGAACGACTTCAACTGTCAAGAAAAAATGACATAACTTTGTGAACATTCCAGTGTCGAATCAATATTGCGGTAAATTTAGTTGAATAATAATCAACATGCTGTTCCTCCCTAACTTAAACCAATATTATGAGTCAGCATTATTTACTGTTTTATTATTATACTTGAAGTTTATGGATTGTAATGTCACAACATGAATCATCAATCTAATTATAAACGAACGAAGTACGCATTACATTCTCCTAATCTTCTGCCGCATAAAATGTGAAAATCTGTTAAATTTAACAATAATATGGAGAAACGAAGGAAACCGAATGTTGCATATCTTAGATTGTCTTTAGTTATAATATTAAATTTAATAATACTTTCTACAGTGATATTCCTCAATAATTCCGTTAATTCTTACTTTCGCGCAATTCCGTTAACTAAACAGACATGAAAAATATATTGTATGTTTTGGAGTACATGTATCATCTGCTGTAACCAAGTAATATAATGAGCGGAGTTTTTAATCCATTTATTACGAAAGTTTAAATACGACCCTGTGCAGTATGTTTCATCATTGCTTTACTTTTTATATTTTTAATTCGATCGAGGGGACTTTAACGAACATAATAACTAAAAATCTTATGAAACGCAATACAGTGAAATTAGCTTAAGTCGAATTCAGGGAATCGCAAGACGTCACGATTCTGAATGTGCACAAATAGAATGTATGATAAGCGCATGATCGTAGTGTGAAACGCATATATCGTTCAGGGTAGAAACATATCTTTTACTAGTAACAACGACTAAACAATTATTATTTTCGAAACAATTCTATTGTTTTGCACACTATTTTTGTTGAACGATGACAGCGGAAATGTCGCAGATGACCTATTGCAATGAAGGAAATACGAACCAAATATTTTAAGGAAATTTTTAATCGCATTTTTATTATACTTTCATTGTTCAAAGCTATTTCTGTTACTACCTCTTTCCTCGAATAGGAATTTTTTAACATTATTAAATGTTAATCTATTAAGATTCAAATCTGTTGGATTTACTATGGTTACAATCGATATTATAATTTGCAAGCAAGAAAATTACATTCAAATTACAATTAAATTAAAAAATGTATGTATGTTCTAGAAATCAAAATTTCTAGCTTCAAGTGTCTTTAAATATAATTGAGTGCATCTGAAGTTTGGAAAATCTTGTAAACTAACGTTAAGCTACACGTCGCAATCGATGCTTTTAATTTGGTTTCTCCGGTTCTTTAATCTAACGTTTTCTTGGTAAAACTGAAATCCAGTTACATCTCTTCGCGCTGTGACATTAAAAATACCCGAATTAAAGTTACCGAACCGGCCAATAAATAACCCCACTGAGTATCGTCAATTGCTCGAAAGATAAATTTCTAATTGTTGCGAGGATAAGTTTCTGTAACGAAAGAAAATTTTTCAAATTTTTCTGGTAACAGGATTAAAAATATTAATTTATGTATATATATTCTACATAATATTATTAATATCATTATTGTTCCTCTAACCCAAATTTCAACCTGTCCTTCTAGTAACGCGATACGCTCCGCTACACAAACGTGTTACGTCCTCCCGACGTTGGAACGCGATTCATAATTGCGCTCTTCCTTGTTCGCGCCGCAGAAATTAATCCACGTCCGCGGCACCATTCAAATTAGTCCACTTCTTGAATAATTAGGTTACTCGTCTAGCAGCCTAACGCGAAACCCGACACGCTGTTTGTCGCCGGTTTCTGAAACGTATGGACAAGGTCGATTGCACGTTAGCTTGCTATAGTTGCGCTGATATTGCATAATATGCTTCGCGCTTCTGCCTTATCGTCGTGAAGTTTTCTCGTTGCTTCGCAGTTAATTTGATATCGAATCGATCAAGGAGAATTCATGCGACTGTAAATGACCAATTCTTAAGTTCGCGATCATAAAATTTCTCCTAGATTTAGTGTTTACACGACAGCTAATTTGAATAGAATATGAAACGATACGAATCGAGCTGCTAGAAAACATGACACATCGGACACTAGTATAATAAATACATAATAAACGTTTCCTATTAATATGCATCTTAGAAAGGAAAACGGAAGACGACTAGTCGCTGAATTATCATATTCCGAGATTATGGTAGTGTGCCGTGTTTAACATCGACTTGCAAGGACGGTCTTAGTTTCGTGAGAATTTCCGTGGAAATATGATAGAAAAATACATGTTATCGTAAAATGTAATTATTTCCAAGAGCAAATACTAAACAACTAAAGTGATAATGGAATTCAATATTTTGTCATTTAATACGTCCACTAGTGTCAACGGTGATCTAAAATTTACAAAATTTCCAATACTTTTTAACGTTACAGTCACAATGTGACTGTACTGAATGCAGTGTTAAAATGTTCGGACAATTTGATTTTTTAATAAAATATGTATTACACGTGAATGTGTATTAGGTTGCATCGCATCGTGCTGAAATATGCGAATAGAACGCTATTACTATAGACGTGATATACAAAATTTCTCTGACAGTCAACGTACACGAATAATTAAACTAGAGTGTATCTATCGTAAGCGTAAAAACAAATACTGCAAGAGAAAATAAAACACATTTAAACGCAAGCACAAGCAGGGTGCCTATAAAGCTACGTAACTGTAAAATCATACTCCATAAACCCGTAGAACCGTTTCGTCCCTTTAATTGACCCGTCGTCACGCTAACCTCCATTGCTGAAGATAAAAATGAACGGCGAACTAAAGAAGGGAAAGGACAAAGGAAGAAAAAAGAAGAGAAAAGAAACTGGTAGATTCACGAAATTTTTAATTGTTAATTAACGTCTCGATAATCCGTCAGACGAAAGAAGTGTAAAGCGAGAAAGAAGGAGGTAGCAGGCGGGAAAAGAACCGGTCGACATCTGCGTGCAGTCGGAGGGTGGCTGACAGTGGGGGTGACCACCCCGAAAGCAGTGCCGTATCAAACATAGGCATAGCCCGGCCGAGATCGATGCGTCGCGCGGTTCATCACTTATTTACGCCTTCATTACTGTAAACAATGCGTCTCCCTTTGCGTCCGGCCTCTCTCTCTCTCTCTCTCTCTCATCCCCCTTTCTCCTCGCTTGTCAGTCCGCCGACGCCATTCCATTTCGTCTGGCCGATCCACCTAGCTCTCCGTTACCATTCCCAAAAGTAAGCTTTGATACAGAGCCTGAAAAAAGCGGGATTTTAGGATGACTTTGATGCAAGCTCTTGTGAATAAATAATCGATTAGGAACGAGGGATGTTACGTGTTGTAGTTTGGGAAGTTTTGGTGGAATTTAGGATGAAGTTGGAGTAATTTGCAGTTTTTAAGTAATTTGTGTATTTTATGAATAGATTGGCTGGGGAAGAGAAAGATCACGTGTATTATATGCCTCAAGCGATGTCCAAAATTAACTGCTACATTACTACTACATATTCTACGTGTAATTTTTAGGTAGAGATAGGTAGCGTAAATAGTTGTGTAAATGAAATATAGTTTTTCAATAATTTAAAAATTGTCTGGAATCTGAAGCATAATTATACCAAAAAAGTATTTTCTTCGTTCGAGAACAACAGTTGGATACAGAGAGGATTGATCTACGCTATTTGCATAATCTTCAAGAAACGTCACGTAAGGTTACTACCAATAGACAATATTCATATATTTACGCCCAAGGTGTTTGACTATCGCATCGCATCATGACAATAACAGATCAGAAACTCAACGTTCATCATAAATTACCAAACAGCTACAAAAAATGTACGAACCAACCGACTTATTCCCTCGATGTCCGCGCGAACTTTTAGTTCGTTGCCCCCGTGTTGGATCTCGCGGAGGAACAGCAAACAGAAAGGATCCATAAGGTGGACCCGTCACAGTGGCGGCACAACGACGGTTACAGCGTCCACGGTGAATAATTTAGGGACGCAATTAAAAGGAACGAGCTGCGCACCTACGACATTAACGTTCATTAATAAACCACGAATGGATGAGCGAAGAAGCGAGAAGTGGTTGGTTGGCAGCAGCCGTGAGAGCGTGAAAGAGAGAGGGAGAGAGAGAGAGAGAGAGAGAAAAAGAGAGGAGATTGGTGGTGTGGTGGTATCGCTAGAGCGAGCCGGCGTTTTCAATTAAAATGCCGACATCACCGCATTGCAGCAGTCGGCGTCGGCGTCGGCGTCGGCGTCGCGCGCGTTATGTGCACAACGTGCCGGCCCACGCGAACTAACGTCGCCACGCGTTTATCCGCTTTTCCGTCTTCATCGCCGCGTCCTTTTTAGCAGCGCCAACCACCATCACCAGCGTTGGTTCTCTCTCAGCCCTCCAATACCGATGCCATATCCAAATCCAGACCCACTGTTCCCCAGCCGCTTTTTATTACCAGCCTCAAATATTGTCCATGTTCTCTCTGCCTGCCTTTTTTTCATTGGTGACCCGTGCGACGTGAGATTCTCCTCTGCTTTGATCTCTTTCTTTGTACTCTGCGGCTTGTTCTTTGTACTCTGCGGCTTGTTCTTTGTCTTTATTCGTTCGGTTTCGCTTTTGATTTTGGGAAGAAAGATGCCGTCTGTGGAAGATCCAGGGTAAGGTAGATCTCAGTTTGTCAATTGTGAGGAATTTGTTAACGATACAATGAGAAATTAGAGAAATTTAGGATGCGGTTGATGTTCTTGAACGATTGGATGGGTTTAGAAAATTTGGTTCCGGTTATACGTGCTTTTTTTCCTCGGCTGACTTTTGATTGACTGAGAGTGGTTAGTCGACAGGCGAAACCTTCTCATGGAAATTGCAGCAGATGAATTCGAATATTTTTCATTTGTCACGAGAATAAACATCATATCCAATCATCGAGATTGGTGTGAAACTTGAAGACAGATATATCGACACTGTCATCTGCGAACAACCGTTTGAGCATTGATATCATTTTTTCCGCGCGATTTCATGAATATAACACACTCGGTTCCATTTGATTCGAAAAATAACGCTCGCGGGAGTCCCGGTTTTCCACGTGGGAATCGAAATTCACGCGTTAGCCTCCAATTCGCTATTCTTTAATTCTTTTACCCTAAATTAATCGGTGCTCGCGTGTTATACATGCTATACCAGGCTACGTGGACAGTAGCAAGATGATCGTCGCTATTTACGATGTTATGCTATCTGTAGCTTCGATTTCTCGTTACAATAACGCTATATGTAACTATTAAAGCGAAAGTTTTGTAATGCGCGCGTGGCCTTAGAATCGATGCTAGAATAACAAAAAGCATGACAAAATGGAAAATATTCGAAATTACCCATTAGGTTCAGTAGTCTACAAATTGAAATTACAAAAATTCAAAATGTCAAAGATTCGAATATCGTTCGAAACACGCTTGGAAAGAAAACAGAACTACACTTCTATCACATTCTTAAATTTCAAAACTAACTTTCTCACATGATTGGTGATACGGTACTTTTGAACTAAATCTCGATAAAACTGAGCGAAAGACATACACGTTATATTCATAGGGTCGTCTGATTCAAACGGAATCTACGTTGCAAACCGGGGTCCGGTCCCGTGGGACGATCGTGAATCTATCAAAAGGTAATTCGCGCGATCTCGGGAGCATTAAACTAAATGAGAATGCACTGTCGAAGTGGGCTTGCACGATCGGAATTCTCGCGTGGTCCTTGCCTTTGGTGATAAAAGTTTAATCGAGTCGAGGCATCGTCGCCGCGAATATCGAGTCGTTGCAGATTCTACATTGCATTACGCCGATCTTGTCACTCCTTTCCATTTCTCCATCAACTTTCACGAGACCGTGTAGTCCAGCAAACGTCGACATATGTGCGACTAGAATTTTAAAATTTCTATTTATCCGGTTTTGTTCCTAAGAGGATAAATTTGCTTAAATATCAGCGATCTATTAGATACATTAATCACGATAGGATCTCAACTTTTGCCAATACGATTGGAAAGGATTAAAGTACGAGCGAATATCAAAATACGAAGAAGTCAAATCAAGTATCGACCATATTCGCGTAGATTAGCAAATTTGCCACACGAAAAGTTCCGAACGCAAGTTTGCCGACGTCACGTCGTTAAATTTTTTGGCGGGCGAAGAAGGATTCCGGTTCGATCGTTGGGAATGGGCCGTGGCTCTGCACTCGTCGTTACGAGATTTTATACCGAAACTTTGAATTTATTTCGGGGAAACGGCGCAAGTTGGCGAAGATGAGGGATATTCTCGTAGACGAAAGAGGATTGGGTGTGAAATTAGACCGATTCCAAGTTGGAACTTTCGATTAGGGATTTTAAGAGTAGCGCGAACCATGAGAAGTAAATGAATCGTGGTTTTAACCAAGATCGTGCTGTCACTAAAGATAAATTTTACAGCTGTGTGCAGATGACCATAGTGCATTTTATGGAGGGCTGTTTTCACCGTTTTTTCGTGTCGATTTGATCGAAGAATTAAAACACAGAAAAATCTTATTGCTTTATTACTATTTAACAAAATTTGACTGGACAAGCTCCGAATAGAATAGCATCGAATGCCGAACTGTTCGAACTACTTCGAACCAATCGTTTCAATATTACTTCATTGTCAATTAAAAACGAACAAATATAGATTTTTTGAAACCATAATGAGACGAACGTAAAATCTCCGACGTAAATTCAATTCATTAATTTAGACGAGAGACAGATGCAAAATAAAATCTGCGCGCGTTTGTCAAAATTCCCCATTTTTTCCCGTCATTTTATCTCGTAAGAAGAGCTGCCTATGCTTTCATGGAATTTTCCATTACTTTCGCGAACGCTGTGTACAAAACGCGAGTCGGGGGTCTCGCCATCTAATAGAAACACGCTTTTAAACACGCCACATACCGTCAACGTGTGTTTCGCGTGCGCTTGTCAAAAAATTTGCCATCCATTTCCATCGGCCTGTCTCTTTCTTTCTCTCTCTCTCTCTCTCTGTCTCTCTTTTTCTCTCTCTCTCTCTCTCACGCCGGCGCCTATTCTTCCTCCATTGTTCCAACGTTTGTTGTACGCGAGAGCACTCTCTTTGCTTACGATTCCTGTTTTACTGAAAATAGAATGGTTCCGTTCCGCGAATCGACATCGTACGGAACGTTTCGATCAAACGATGATGACGGTTTCCCAGCAGAGGGTACATTTTACGGAATCACCATCGCGATAGTCTGCTTAATTTACGCGCGGAGATCGCTTTTTGCTAATTAGGTAATCACTGTCTAGGCGTAATCTCTCGATGAAGGTTCGAGATATAGGGAATATCAATGAGGATTCGCGTAGACTGCATATTGTTTAAAAGTACGAAGAGACGTTTAATCAGCATTTGAAGACTTTATCGTGAATTCAGTTTAAACGCGAAGATTATTTGGTAATTTAAAATATTCTTGTAAGCAGATTATATGACAGAAGTATCTTTACGTAGAATTTGTAAATATCATTGTGAACTCAATTTGAGGAATGAAAGCTGTGTGGGAATTTTCAGGCTATAAAATATTCTTAGACAGCTGATTATGGAAGTATCGTCACTATAAATGCAACGAATAAAGTTCAAAATTAAATACTACTCTCAAATAGTTACTTATATCATGTTTAATATAAAGTGTATACAGGGTGGATGGTAACTGGCGGTACAAGCGGAAAGGGGGTGATTCTACGCGAAAAAAGAAGTCAAAAATATAGAATAAAAATTTTTCGTTTGAGGCTCTGTTTTCGAGAAAATCGACTTTGAATTTTCGCTCGGTACGCGTACGGTACGTTATAACGGATCTCACTGTAGATCGTTGTCTCGATGAAAAAATTTAAAAAAAAAGAAAGAATTAAAAAAATTTTTATTCTATATTTTCGGCTTCTTTTTTTGCGTAGAATCACCCCCTTTCCGCTTGTACCACCAGTTACCTGTATATTACAACCACCCTGTATATTAACAATTCTCAAGATAATAATCATTAGTACATAGTTATCGAACATGTTAAAATATTGGTATGAGGAAATTTTTCTATAAAATAAAATCTTTAAAAGCTCTTATCGATCCACATTCGCGTGTTTCCGGATGGTTCAAACAAAAGTTGAGTGTTGTGTTGGCTCGTGTCAAGGAATCTTTGTTCTCCTATAAGACGACGTCCTTTGCCGGCGATTTAAAAGGTTCAAAGATTAGGCCAAGCGTATCCTGCAAATATTTGTCCCAGTACTTGACACCGATCCTAAAGCTGTCTTTGAGAAGCACAAACTATACAGGCAATAGCTTGTCAAGTTTGGTTTTTAGTTTACCTTTTACTAAGGTTCGCTCGCTCCTATCCCACTCATTGTTTTTCTCGCCAGGGCACGATATTTTTGTACTTTCCGTGCAAAATGAAACATGTGACAACGTTAACATCGTTATAGATACGTAGCTACTTTTGGCTTGTCTTCCTTTGGTAAAAAATATTCAAATAGCACGATTGATTTTCAATTACCAAACGAGCAGATGTCGTCTTGTACTTTTTATCTTTCTACAGAAACAATCTGTGTGGAAAATTCGCGAATTTCAAATGGAAAGGTTTGGAAGTCGTTCAAAGAACATTTTTGGCTGATCGAAGGTCATTTGACATTAGATTATTGCATACTTGCACGTATAAAACGTTCAAATACATCAGTAATCGTCATATTTATTATTATTCGAAGCACAGTGCTCCGGAAATTATCAAACTACCTTTAATACTTCGAAATGGTAACGCTACCAATTGCGGAATACGAAATCTCAGTAAAATAATCCATTAAATATCCTCGGAATATTTCTCAACACAATATCATCTAAATTCAGATATAGAAATAAAAGCTACGTTACATCACCAATTATCGAATACAAAACTTCATGAAGAAGAAGAAGCCTTCAAAAATTCTTACCGAATCAGTTCTTCGAAACACCCCGTATAAAATAAGATGAAACATTACATCACCAATTATCGAATACAAAACTTCATGAAGAAGAAGAAACCTTCAAAAATTCTTACCGAATCAGTTCTTCGAAACACTGCGTGTAAAATAAGATGAAAAAAAGAAGCGCGAGGAAACTTAACAGAAAATCAGAAAGAAACCCTTTCAAATGTTTGAAACTAACGTTGCAAGCGATTCGGCAAAGTATTCAAAAGGGTAGCGACCATTAACAGGCCCGAAGGCGAGAGAACAGCCTGCGTTGGCGGATGCACACTGTACACTACTGCACGCTGCACACTACTGCACGCTAGTGTATAGCCTCGAACGGCTTGGTTCGCATCTACGCTTCCACCATAAACCACCCCCACGACTTGACACTCCAGGCACGTAGTATAATTCTTTGCTCTTCCGTCCCGCCGCGTCCTTCACCCGGAGGATGCACGATCTCTCTGAGTCCGCAATATAACCAGAGGCACAGCCAGCAACACCATACCTAGCCATCCTCGTGATCACCGACACCCTCCAGACCGAGCGTTAAGGTTCTCGGTTTATCCTCTCGCGTTTTCCTCATCCGCCTGAAAGGCGACACACTGCACTGCGCTTTCTCTCGCGACTACTGCGTTTATCGCGTGTGATTTAAGGTTAGTGGCCAGTTTCGACGATTTTTTTGGGATTGGTGCAACAACATAGTTTATTGTAGGAACGTTACCTGGCGAAGGCTAATGAATTATTTCTTAAAATATGGGGACGATGAGGGAACAGCGATTGGCTGGATTCTCTCGTAACAGGGTTTGGGTTCAATTCGAAATGGGGTTTTCTTCCAAGCGATACGTGGTATCATTGGCTCGTAGATATGATATTGTTTAGAAGGTGTGCATATAGCATCTCTTTTTTATAAAAGTATATAGCGATTACGGTAAAGCTTAAAGAAAATTTATGTTACAGTGTGACGGTATATTTATCTTTAACGAACCAAGAAGTAGCAGTATCTGTTGTTTAAACAGGATACGCCTAACAAATTCTACTTCAAAAATTGGAAGAGAAAGAAATCATCGAAACCCATGCAAAACCGGAAGCTTGCGTAATTCTTCATCTTCCTTCATCTCACCCTCGTCTTTGTCTTTTCAATCTCAGAATTAAACGACCCCGTTAATTCCAACCTCCGAGAACCATCCTCCATGAAACTGGCGCAAAACGAACACGGAAAGGAAAAAAGAAAGGGAAAAGCCGGCAAATATCAGCCGGACGAAATCCGAGAATAAACGCAGGGGAGGGAGGATCGATCGGGCCGGAAATACCGAACGGACGGTTTAAGGATGAAAACGGGTGCGGGTTGGTCCGTGCGCGCGCGAGAGAGAGAGGCCTTCGAACGAACCAGAGCGAAACGCGGTTACAGAAGTAGAACGAAGGACATGCATATCGAGTAAGGGGCGAGGAGGGTGTCAAGGGTGGAAACGGATGAAGGAAGTAGAGGGCGGCAGAGGGTGAGTGAGAGCAGAAAGGCGGCGATTCGAAGGCTGACGTTGCGGGGGTTGGAAAACGGGTCGTCGAGGGACGGCAGGACGTGAAATGGAAGAAGCCCCGAGGACGACGGCGCGGCGTGCCACCTCGTCGCCTCTCTAATGCAACATGACGCGATACGAGCGGACTTATGGTTCAGCCGGGGGCTGAGAAACGAGAGAAAAAGACGGCCTCGACGGTTCACCCGTCCGCTACCACCCTCGTTGCTGTCCCTGCGAATCGTTCACCAATCATGAAGCACCGCAAGCCGCGCCGTTAATAAACCAGCCGCAACCAACGCGCATAATTCAGAATATCGCCGCGGTTTACGTTAGCCGTGCATCGGTTTCTCAAGTTTTTCTCATCTGGGTCAAAGGTGACTTCACGCGGACAAAGTATCGAACAGAAAGTTGGATCGTTGGTCCTTTGGTCGGCACGAGAGACTGGCAAATTTAGGGCGTCGTTGAGAATGTGAGCGAATGATGGAAAAATCTAAATTTTTAAAAGGTTGCCGTGAATGGGGTTGCGGTCTTCTGTGATTTTCGATTATGTAACAATAGGTCGTAAGAGCGTGAAAATTGTAGAAGAGGGAAGTGGGAAGAGGGAGAGCGGCTATTATTTACGCAAGGATAAATTAAAAGAGTAGAACAGAAATCAGTTTTTGAATGAAGTTATGTGATTAAAATATCGGATCAGGAATGTCGATCAAGAATGCGAGAACAGAACAGGTCGATTTAATTTCGCGCGGTAATGTTAAATCGTGATATTCTTCGGCCCGATGATGTCGAGCACGTCGATATTGCCGGGCTCTAATTTCTAATCTCATTATCTGGTAATGTTATTACCGAAGCTAGATGTGTTCGAGTTTCCTCAAATATTGATCCTGGGGGACGCGGCGTTCGAACTCGTATTTCGATATCGAAATACAGGGATTGGGTTCGAGCTACTTGTTAGCGTAGAATGTTACAGGTTGTTTCTCACGTAGAAGACCTGATAAATTTTGCAGCAGTGATTGCTTAAGAAACATATAATAAAGCATCAGAAAAGTTGAACCATGAATTTACAATATAACTAACTTCATTAGACATAGATTAAAATGATAAATCAAAATATATACGTGTATTTAAAATCTACAATTCTACGGCAGATATTCCAGTTTCTCTATTTCGAGAGCAGGATCTTTCCTTCTTCTCTCTTCAATTTTAAATTCGTATAAATTCTACAGGATGGTTCGAAAAATTCTTGATTCACATTAAACTGTTTCACAGCAGTTTATATACTCCATAAATCAAACAACGTATCTATAGCCAACGTCTAGGAGCAATAAAAGATTCTATTCATTTCTACATATTTATATCATTTTTTAATTTCCAGCTATATCATTTTAAACATCAGTTCCCAAACTCGAATTAACTCAACCATGTTGCAAAACCTAATAACCATCACTACTTCCAACTTGATTTTCTTTATCTTCACTCTATACGCGTTTACAACAAGGAAATTTCCCAAAAACCACAATCGTGTATGTCCCTTGACCCAATTACAGCAAATTCAGACCTCCAATTTGACTAATCACTCTCCTCACCGCGAACCGTATTCGCTTACATCGAATCAAGCCACGGGGTTAAGCACAATCCCATGGAGCGTTGAACGCCGCCAATCTTCGTGAATAAAACATTCACCGGCCATTAAATATCCAGACTCGCTTCCGTTGAAATAGGTCTTTAATCTGAATTTTTATTCGTTACCGCGAATCCGTGTAGATCGGAAAGACGAATCTGTCATGTTCGGCATGGCAGGATAGGAAAGCAGGATAGAAGTCGTAGACGATAGAGAAAGGTGCGATTTCGCCTCGAAGCTGTTGACTTTCCTTAGGATTGGTGGTAGCAAAATGGTAGCAGAGGGGCCTCTCGGTGAGAAAAGACTCTGTCTACTCTCCTGTAACCGAATAACTTCGTTTGAAAAATATAGTGGCTCATGAAAGTATTTAAACATTTATAGAAACTTTTCATGTATAAATATATTATATAAAATATTTTATTGGCACTGTTGACTTTTTACCACTATCTTTCATTAACTAAGGGTCTAACTCAGGAACTGACTAATGAGATCGAATCCATATAAAGATGTATTTCTCTCATCAAATATTATAACGCTCATTATACGTTTAAAATCACTGTTTATTCTGTATACTAATATTTTATTGAATATATATTTCTAATAAATACCTTGTAACTTTTACATGCGTTTTCAGATTGGTTTCGAATTTTATCCATATGATCAACATAGTTGACTTTCATTACAGTTATCGGTTTCGTATAACATATAGAATATATGTTCTTGAAAATTTTCTTCAGCACGTGTCCGAATATTTCTACGAGTTACTTTAGATGGTTTGCCAGAACAGGATTTGAAAACGCAGATACGACAAGGGAGTGTTTCACGTGTAGGTGGATAGGATAAGACGTGGGTATCAGAGGGTGGGTGGTTCCGAGCCCCAGATACCAGCGTGGTGGAAGCTCGCTACTGGCTGCCGGCTGACACAAATCTCCGCGGAAAAAAAAACGATTCTTCTGGTCGGCCCGACCTATTCTGGACGCGGTCTTCTCGCCTGTAATTTCGAGGGACTCGAAGGACTAATATCTCACCCTCGTTCCTCCGTGCAGGATGTTCTTTCTTGCTCTGGCTAACCTTAGAACTCCTCCGTGTCTTGGCTATCGCTGTGACGAGGTCCTTGGAAGGCGTTCGAAAGACGAACGTACGGTGCTTTCAGGTTTTTAGGTGTTTATGGATGTTTACAGACGCTTACGAGAAATTTTATTGCAAGTTCAATCGGTGGAAATATTTGTAAAATATTTTATATGCAGGGCAGTACTTTTTTCTTGGGGTTTAATCGAAACTGATTCGACATATTACGAATTATGACGAGGTGAGGGGATTACTTATCTATATGTTGTGTAATCGTGATGCTACGAAAAAGACGACAGCAAGCACTGAACTGTAACAAATTGTTAGAAGAGATATAATCGTGTTAAGTAGTTACAATGGACGTTCTGAGAGAGGATCAAGATCAATAAATCTCTTGTGATAAAGTTCTTAGTAAACAATAATGATTAGGATTTTTTAAACGGAAAGAACAGTGCGGGGGCTGAATGAATTTTCTATTCGTCAAGTATGAAACGAAGAATGGCGACAGGAAGAATCCAATACAAACGGATTAAATATAATTTGCTAGGAGGTTTGTTGCTAACTAACATAACGATAGTCCAAAGCTAATAAAAATCCATCATATATAAGCCGCGTTAATGAATAGAAATTTCGAGAACTGATATAGCTTCATTCTTCCGGGAAGTTTATGCTTCATCTTACTTACGTATTATCAGCCGAAAAGCTACTTACCAAAATGATCTCATCCAGGGTTACCGCAACATCGTTCCTAATCACTTAACCCGCGGAGACTAGTTGCGAGTCTGAGGAAGATACTGATCAGGTTATCCAATCTACCAAGTCGTTTGTGCAGGAAATCCGCCAATTATTTCGTTCGTACGGCGTATTTAGAATTCTAACCTAACAGACCGTTCGAAACTTCGATACCGTTCGACGGTCACAGAATCCATCGATGCCGCCCCGTAGCTGCAGAATCGATAAGTTGCCTGCGTCCTCGTTCGTTATGCACCTTCGAGATTATCGGTGTATTCCTTTTGCCATTAACGGAACGAAGAAGAGAGAGAGAGCGAGAGAAAGGAAGAGGAAGAGGGAGGATCGATCGTCTCCGAGGCTTCTGTATGACCTGGGATCCGTAGTCCCGATAGCGTCGCTTATCGATTACCGTTAAGGGTGGTCGTTAAACAAGTTACCTACCTACTTCTCGAAGGTAACAGTGCTCCACGTTCAATCTTCCAAACAGGTATACCTCTTCATAAATCGATCACGTGCATCCTTACGAATCGCGAATGATCACGTTTGTATAGTATCAAATTTGAGAAGTTTTTTGGGTTTAATCTTGCGAGATGGAGTAAGGCATTAAGTAAGTGGATAATTATAGACGGTTAGGTGGAAGAATTTGCGAGCGGAATGGCTGAAATTGTTGATTTAGAGTATGTGTAAGATGATAATATTATCATTGTATGTTAATTTTTGTAGAATAGTTTATGGGTTATGAGTAGGAGACTCCTTCTATACTGGAGTTAGCCTTCATTTATTTTCAAAATTAATCTTACTATTGGGAACATTATACAAGATATCGGGCAGCGATTTCAGTGAAGCTTTATACAACATACATAAGCGAATAATCGAGAACTAATCCGCTGTCTATTCTCAACATAGATAATCGATATTCTATAAAATATCTAACGGACTCAGTCTGTCTCTCAATGATAACTTCCTTTCTGTGCTAATCCAATTAGAACATCCATTAGAACCGCAACTACACATCCTCTTAAGTTCTTGGATTCAACTTTGTTCACACTGAGAAAGGAACCCGCATGATCTCCACCTTCGTCAACAATTACGTTCTTCCTCATTTTTGACAAGCACTCGTTTTCCAAAATGTACAATGTTCTTCGTTATTTATCGTGTGTGTAGAAACTACATATCCATCGGATCTACAACCATTCGCGTTCTCTCTTCCCAACCTCTAGGATCCGACCCTTTTCACACTAAAAATATCCCACACCGCTTGCGTTGTCAACAATTGCATTGTGCCTCGTTTTTAACAAGCCTTCGTTCTACAAAACGCACAAGGTTCTCCATTCTTCAGCCAGAGTGCGGAAACCACGTGTACGCGCACCAGTTTCGTCGATACGAGTGACACGGTGCGCGCTGCGTGAAGCGAGCCAAGACTATGGGTGAGTGAAACAGGACGAGGATGAAGAGAGGAGTGGAAGTAGAGTCCTCGAAGACGAGTAGTGGTTTTGCGACGAGCACTTGCAGGTAGTGCCGAGTTGAACATAGCCAGCCATTACCGCGCTACCTCTCGTGTAATGAAGGCGGCACCGGTGTCGACGACGAGGACGATGCAGCCAGCGTCGAGCGTAGGGCGCGCACACCGGTGCAAAGTAACGCCGTGATCAATGCCGCAACGCTAATTAATTAACATTCCCTTGCGGAAGAGGTCTCTGGTAGACACACCTATACGCGAGAGAGGAAAGCGCCCTTTCTCCTCGTTCTGCCACGGCTACCGTTGCTCCCTCCCCTACCTCTAACCCCTTTTGCTCTCGTGTGCCGTTTCTCTTGGACCGCATATACCCGTCTCTTTCACCCAAACGCGATCAGCCTACACAGAGGCGTTCTCTCGACTCTCGCCGCTCTGTGCTCCTACCATCTCTTTCCTGCTTTCGCTCGCTTTCCCTATCCTTCTCATTCCAGCAACTTTAACGCCAACGATCGTTACCGTACCGCGATAACGACGACGCCGACTACGGCTACCAGCCGCTAGAAATATTCCTGAGAGGATTATTTCGCGGCGAACCGAGAGGCGAGGTCTCGCTAAACGACGAGTCTATGCAACTGCGGGCTGGAGCAGAGTCATGGGGATTTGACGGAGTTAAGAGTTGGATGAGGAAGGAGAGAGATAGTACGTGTATGTTTTCTGGTGCAAAAGAGCAATAAGTTTGGTTCTTGACGTCTCGAGATTGTTCAGTTATGTTTCTGTATGTGTGTACGGGCGCGTGTGCGTGATTATTTTAGTTTGGCAGAATAATTAATAATTAGTTAAAAGATAATTAGTGTGTTCGGGGAAGTGCGCGCGGTTTTTGAAGCGGAGGACGATGATTTTGATTTTTGAAGTTTGGAAAGGTTTGGGAAGGTTTGGAAATCCAAGATTAGGAAGTTTGTGCGAGGTTTCTCGGTGTTTTGTAAAAAGTGGAAATTAAATGATAACTTTGATTAATTATTAAGCTTTAGACGAAATTTGATTTGCGGATACAAGGCAAAGTTGTTGGAAAATTATGAATTACTCGAGTCTCAAGAGGACAATTGGTTTTGATTAGACCCTAGTCACTAATTCTCTATACGGCTAGTAGTATAACCAAACATGATGGTAACTTTAGAATTAGGTAAGGTACGGATCGATAAGTATTTTCGGAAAATCGTTAACGCGAACTAATCCTATGAAATTTCCATCCTTCTATCCTCGGAATAACAAACCGGATATCTTAGTATGAATTTATCAAATGCACTTCCCTTTTCTGAACGATAATATTGCAAAGCTTATTTCAGTTCCACGTTTGAAGAAATTATTACAAAACTGATTCGTGTAATTGCAAGAATGAAAATTATTTCATATATTCGGGTGAAATGAAATCGTTCTTGTCGACTTTAAATTCTTGTCAACATAGTAAACGCGTTTTCTAAATTCTGGAATTTCCTTGGGGATGAAGTAATCGTTGATTTCTAATAAAAATTTATAAGAGTAAACCAGTCAGACCGATTATCGTTTCGCATCAAACTTCCCTCTTCCTATACCCGAGCGTATTAACACTTTCACCATGATGAAAAAGAATGTTTCATTCCTCCTGTGATTTCAACTTGGATATAGGACATAAATTAGAAATCATGAAACTTTCGAAGTTACTCTTGCAACTATTCGTGCAAACTTTTTTCTAATGTAGAAATGCTGTCACCGTATATACCATAAATAATAGAAATTCAGCGAAAAAGAACTATGTTAAAAATCTTTTACCGTCACTTACTATCATTACGATTCTCTTGGACGCTTATGCAAATTCGATTAAACAAATAGAACGTAAATAGCGATCCGTTTCGTGTTACTTCGGATACTTTATACATCTTAATTTTATATATATTTACATATATATTATTTTATGCACGAAAGTATCAGTACCGAAGAATCATTTATTTTTCCAACGAAAACAGTCGCACGAAAAGACGGGAGAAGGTAGGGGATGGCAAAGAGAGGGTTTGCACCGTTGATCGTGCCTTTTCAAAAATGAATCCGTCTATTTGCTTAAAAGCGAGTCGGGCTCTGCCGGCTTTTTCATCCGTCGCCTGACTATTTCACGAGGCAATCCGCTTTCGCGCGAACCGATAGCGGCCCGTTCGCTTAGACAGGCTTGCTCCCTTCCGTGCTCGCTCTTCTCTCGTAGGATTAAATCGCGTCTCATCCTCCGGGATACCGGTCGATATCCAACTCTCTCGCCGATGGAAGAACGTTGACCAGGAGACGACGAAACTTGCCAAGATACACTTTCCACACGTATCCCGTGTACTGCGCGCGCATTCACGCCATCCATATCATTAGGAGGTCGTTAGGAGACATAACGTGTGTTAAAAAATCAGTAATTTTAAGATATTTCGGAAGAAATTAACAGCAAAGTGTTAAATAGTGAAGCTTTCTCGTTAGAAAGGTCTTTGTTTTAGGTGATAAGATTTTGTTTCAACGCAATACTTGCTGTTTTCCTTCTCCTCTTCAAACTTGAAATGCACAAACTTGGGAACAATAGCTGCATTAGTAACATTACATAGAATCCAAGTACGATAACTGAATTTATCCAGCGAATGTGTTAATAAGAAAAATGTTACAATTTCCGACAACTGCATTATTTTTTTCTAATAGTTAGAGGATTATTGGTTAAATTCTGAAAGAAGTCAAATGTTCTTTCTGCTATCGCTCCTGTCAAAACGACGGTATATATTTCCATATGTGTCCATATATGTTTGTGGTGGTATAACGCGGTGTGTTCCCCAAAGTAGGACAACGAAGAAGGATACTCGCCGCGAGCTAGATCGGTTAGAGGGAAAATGCAGCGGATTTTTCCGTGCTACAGTCGTGCAAAAACTCACCGTCGTTTCCGTTTGCGATGAAATCTCGCGGAACCGTGGTACGGCCCTTGTATGCTTAACGGGTAAATTAAAATCGCGGCGATGTTTAATCGCGTTGCTGCTCCACCCTTTCGAACGAATCCAATTGCTGGTACTTGGCTATGCGATATAACGCAATTAATTAATTTGTATATTTACACGGGTTGATTCAGTGATGTGTAATTTATGATATATCGCTTCAGGATGCTGGCTCTGGCTTCTGTAAAGCATGTATTGTTAGGTTGAAAGCGACTCTACCTGGTCTTTGATCAGGTTTATCATTTGTTGGATGGTCTTTGAAAATAATGGCGAGCGTAAAAAGAAAATAAAGAAGCAGAATGTCAGAATTTGTAGGTGTTTCTTTTTTACAATTAAGATTTTTTACAAGTAAGATTATCCTCAGAGATCATTATAAAACTAGAATTATTATCTAATTTGAAACTTATCTAATGAAAAATCTCGAGTACTCCAATGATTAAAGTTATGAGTCTTATGAAAAATATAAATATAAATCTACCAAATCTTGGTACTCTGCGTTACCACTTTAAAATCACAACGACACAGCATTCCTAATTCTCAATCACGATCGCGGAGCAGGACGTTCGTGCGAAGATCACGTGAGGATCGTCTCTCTCGCGGCGCGAAGGAGTTTCAGAAAATCGATCGGGCCTCCATTCTCTCTACCGTGCGTTGCTCCGTGAACCGGTTTAAAGCAGTTCGACGCAGGGTGGTTTTACTAATTGGTGCTGAGCATCGATTACCGACCACCTTTCCCCTTCGCCCGTCTCCTGCCGTGTCGATGCACCGCGTTTCCTCGTTCCCCCTTCAATTTCTCTGCCATATTCGAAGACCTCGGCCGCCAATAATGCGGCCCTCAATTTCCTTGCCCCTTAGTCCTTCTTAGTGCAAAGTCCGTTCTTATCGATAGCATAACAACTATTGGGCTAACTCGTGCTTTCGTAGATAATTTCTCAACTTGTTAATAATAACAATCGAAAGGAAGATGGAATATCGCGAGTATCGTAGATGATTTTAGGAATAGTTTCGAATATTTGAATATTGTTACGTGTATGTAATCACGCGAAGTGGTTTGGAGAACAGGAGGAAAGACAATTTTTAGCCGATCGATCTCCTGCAGTTACGTAATATGTGTCTTGTAGATGGCATTTCTTGGTTGGAAATAGGAGGATAGAGTACGTGGACAGGGGGTGATTCAATTGATTACACGGCTCGTCCGACAAACGAAAAATTTAGGATTCCGGTTACGTAAGTTGGCTGGCCAATGCTCTTGGCTTCTCGAGCCGACAGTCTGGGTTTAGGGCAAGTTGGAAAGTCGCCGAATTTATGATCGACAAAGGGTTAATGTTGGCTTTAACGTTATTTTATGTATCATGTTTGATACAGATTTTAGTGATAATATAAACTTGCTTTCATAAGTATAACTGGAATCCCATTCATACTCTAAACTCACTGTCATTATCCACGACTTTTATCATTCACTGTTTTCCGAACGATTATTCTAAGATCCCTTCTCCTAATCTCAACACCATATCCCACCGATAGAATCTCAGCGAATTCCAGCAAACCAACGAGGCGCTAAACGTTAACCGTTTCTTCTTGGCGTTGTATCTCAGAGTCTACTTCCACCCGAGAGTTTCCACACCGAGAAGGCATCGTCGAATAGGTTCGCCGAGCGACCAGGGCATAATTAGCCGGCACAATGGCGAAGAAGCCGGTAAACTCGTCATTAATCACACGCTCGGTTTACACGAGAGCACCTTGGCCATCTTCTACCGCATATTAATTATCGCGTAGGCGTTGCTGTCTTTGTTCACTGGACGTACAACACTACCTCACTTTCTTCGAAAAATCAAATCTTCAACGTCCAAGTGAAAGATCGTGAGCAAACATGGATTTTTGGATCATCCGAGAGTATATCGAATTTCTTCGTATTATGAATCAGAAAATGCCTCGAGCCTACGATGCTTCCCTAGAGCCTTTAGCGTTTAGACTATGTTACTATCATCCTCTGACGACTGCAGACTCGATGGAAGGGTAAACTGTTCTAGTTTTGACGCCTGTCGCTTGCAGCGTGACAATGAGGCCGAGATGAACAGTGTTTTTGGTTTTCAGAACAGTGTTCTCAGGTAACTGACATCGTAACAGTTTAAAGTCTGCCGTGCAGTTAAGTCTACTAATGCGGATAATTAAAATTTATTAAATATACCCCAGAGTCCTTTTAACACATAATGTTAAACATTTATCACAGTACGTAATTTCTTATCTAAATCATCTTCATTAAATCTATAAATTTCATTGATTCTGTTTCCTATATCCAGTCAAATCCATCCCACCATAGTTACCGATCGTCAATGGTATATCTAGTGTTAAATCCTCATAGCCACTGATGTACCAACATACTTGCTGATCCAAACCATCTTCATCTAAACCACCCCTCTGCAATTTTATTTTCTCCATCCACTCAAATCCACCTAGTCGCTGTCACCGATGGTCCATCGTACAGCATTTACCTTTCCACTCATCACTTCCGTCGCGGTGCAAAGAACGCTTCCCGGATCAAAGTACCAAAACGTCAAACTTCGTTTGAGGCGTCTCGATGTATCCTCTCTTTGCGTGAGGCGATAGCGGGCAGAGGCGTGCAACCCCATCGGCGCACCCTTTCGTAGTAGCGCTCATCACTGGTACCTGTGATGGCCTCTGCGTCCCCATATCAGACACGTATGGGAGTAGACAGAATATACAGAGCACTAAATGCCGCTATCGGAAATCGATATCGGGGAGCCACAGGCAGCAGCCACTCTTCGTACCCCATTCCCTCCCTTCCTCCCTGTCTCTCTCTTTCTCTCTCTACCTCTCTATACCTCTATCTACCTCTCTCTATGTCCTATCGAAACCCTTCTTTCACTTTTTCTTCCACCTACCTCCGTTGCTCTAACCACCACTTCCTCTTTTTCTTTTCGTCGTCTCCCCTTTTTTCGATTCTTGCAATTTCATTAGATCCTGCCGTTGCTCCTGACGGTTCGCGCTCGTTCCTCGAGTCGGTTGGAATTTTTCAAAGGGTTGAAATCAGCCGGCGGTTCGGGGGAGAGTCGCTCGGTTTCATTCTCGTAACTCCATTCGAAATTCTTTGAGGATGCTTGTTGCGTACGGAAGTTGTCTTTTGAACTTGCTTATAAAGTTTTGCAAGTAACGCTAGGACGATGTACTGGCTATAAAAGATATTTGCACATACAGCACGTTATTTGCATTATTTTCCAATGAAGAATAATTTTCCAATTATTTTTATCAGATTCTACGTTTTATTTTCGTAACATCAAGTTTTTGTTTAGATCTCATTTCTTTAAAAGTAAAGGTGTGAACACGCGTACAAACTTGAAGCGTAAAATCAACAGAATATATCCTCATAGAGGGAGAATTAAGGAGATTAACGATTAGTTAAAACAATGATACGTAATATGAATGTTTATTTAAGACTAGACCTGCGTCAAGCTTTAATGTATTCAGTGACACATATGCAGATATTTGAAATAGTATTCGTCAATATCTTAGCGAACGAGAATTTTGCTCTTTGTATCAAGTACTTTGAACAAATGTAACGAGATTTTTATTTCAAGGTCCATACATATGTTAAAGTAGATATTATAAAAACGTCTGACGTTCAGATTTTTTCGACCCTGTAATTTCAAACTACGTTATCCTAGCAACATTTATCTTGTTTCTCTTTTTTTCTGAGAATCTTTCATCAACGAAGAAAGAGAGATAAACGTTACCTGCACTTCGACCGAGCGTATTGATCGAACGTTCGATAACGAGGAACGTTATCGTCGGAACACTCGGTTGGAGAACGCTCGTTCGATCACACCTCTGTGAAATATTATAATTGACGATATTGCTCGTGAACGAACGAGCAGAGAACGTTCTGGCGCGATAGGGGTGTTTTCGGGATGTTGGGTGTCATTTATGACGAATTGTAAGCTCGTTCGCCTAAATCGGTGTTCCTGTTACAGGGCCAAATATAACAGGTCTTCGTTGAAATTGATCGATATTACGCGGTACACGTAGATATTTTTTAAATAACGTTTTTTGTATTCGGAAACTTGCTATTGGTTGGAAAAATATGATCGATTTCGTCGAAATAACTTTGAAATTACTAAAAACTGAGGTATAAATCTAATATTTACCGTTATTGGACCGAGGTATACGAGTAAATAAAAAAGTATAGGTGTCTTTCCTTTTTAGTTTCGCTTTTGGTTGCGAATATTTTCTCCAATTCTTCAACTACGAATCCACGAGTGATCTTAGAAATTTTATTCAGCCATTCCTATCGTAACGTACAATGTCTCTACGATTTCAAATAAAAGAGTTACAATTACACTGTTTTCAAATAAATTTCCTAATTCGGATATGATATTCCTCTTAACGCCACTCACCAGGTATTCTCCCGCTTGCTCTTTTAGAAATCCTAGAAATCCTTTAGAACACCATGCCAACTTACTCGCTCATTTAGCAGAATCACGCGAGCGCATTATCGAATAATTTGCTGCACGATACTGGAAAACTATATCGATCAACGCATGCAATTATCCTCTGTGTCCGTCGTAAACGCTCATTTTCGCGTATGCGTATGAAGAAGAGCTCGTCGGAGGTACAGAGGAAAGGAGGACGCCGCGAAGGAAGGGGGTGCGGTGGCTGCACGAGAACGAAATTCGAGAAAGGTGGAAGAAAGGGGACGTTGTGGGGGGATGAAAGCTGGAAATCACAGAGAAAATAGCAGACAGACGTTCTCTTGTTACATTAAACGACGTAACGCGATGTAACACGCTTTGAGACGCGGCTTGGCGAGCCACGCTTTTAATTCGTCGGCGATCGCACGCACTTTACGAGGTGAGTGCCTCGAGGAACTCGTCGTTGAGCGACTGCGCTGAGTTTCATCGCTTAACCCTTTCGCATTTCTGCACGACGTATACGTATACGAGTTACACTGTCGTTTATAAATTACTGGATATGTACTTAATAATTTTAAATCAGATATGCCTTAATTTTTGTGCAACGTTTCTCAAAATAATGTTATTTGTCAGATATTCTTGGTCTAATTCCAATATATTAATTATATTCTTGTAGTGAAACGTTCGTAGTGTTGTAAATTAGCGAGTAACATTTATGGCGTAATACATATTATAGTGTGTCAAGTTAAATTGCCCTTTCGGAGCCACGAAAATCACTCTCCTACCAGTCGTTCAACCGATTTGTCATTCTCGTGTCTGCTTGTTCTTTCTTGTTCTACTCCGCTGTTAGTTTTAATGATAGAAGATGCAAATCTACAGACGTAGTCCGTCTTAACTTCGCGTGGAAACAGTTGAAATTTTAATCAAACAACCAGTTCGCGAAACAGATTTACAATATTTGTCACATATTGCTTCCTACAATATAATAAGATTAAAATATTCGTCGATATGAGATGAGGGTTTCATTTCATAAATATTTTATTTTTAGACGTGAACGATATTATAAAAGAGGAGGTGTACTTTATAGATCGATCGATATTCTTTAAACGTTCATTTTCCCCGCAGTTTCCGGCAAAAGAACGCTTCCGCGTTTCCGATATACTTCAACCCCTGCGCGCACATATTCCGTAGATGGCATAATTAAATTTAATTAACTCTTTAGCGACGACAGGGGAGTGGGGAGCGCAAATAGATACGCGCCGCGCGGAAATTTAAATGTCCATCGCATGAAAACGCACGGTTCTAATTAAAAAGCCGCAACTTTCGTGGATCGCCGCTGAATTTAAAAACTAAATTACTATCGGGACGAATGAAATTAATGTGAATCCACAGGAAAAGAAATTCACTAATTAACCGTTACTACATATACGAGTACATTCCCTTTTAACATAACTTCTATTAAATCAAATATTATATAGTTACATTAATAACTGGTCTTTTAGTTCAAAAATATACATATGCCAAATATTGTTTGTGAATTATAAATAAGGTAAAAAAGAAAAATATACATAGAATTTTGATTATTTACGCACATACGATCAGTTATGTGTACATAAAGAAATTATTAAATACTTACTTGTACAAACAGGTCCATAATTTTCATTTGTATCTAATACTGTACAACAATTGCGAGATGAAAATGGTACAAAAATAATACGATATTCGTTTTGACGAAAAAGTTTTCGTTGAAAACGAAACAACGCGGCAGAAAGTTGTCCTCGAGCAGATTTTCCGCGTGCAAGTTTTACCGGCAGCGTGTTCTCTGGTTAATATCCGTTTGTTCGAAAGCAGGAAGAGAGGTGTCGATCTCGTCTCGTGCGTGTCCATTCCGTTACGTCCAACGCTGGGACTCGATTCGCTGGACTAATGTTGCCTCAAAGCACTTCACCGATCAACGCCTTCCTTTGAAGCATGCAATTTATGCTTCGCGTGACAGAAAGCGGAGAAGTTTTCGCGACGGTTATTTATGTATCCTTGCGCAACTAAATTCGATTAAACGGGCTTCCTCTTTACGGCTAAAATTGGGATACATTAATTTCGTAACTAACTTTGCGTTGTGGAGAGAGAGAGAGAGAGCTTTCAAGGCGCTACCAGAAACTTCGGATTAGCAACATTTGTTTCAATTTTATCATTCAAACTGAGCTTTTGTGCTTGAAATTATATTTTTTAAAAGATTCCTATGACTGAAACGTACTCAACATATTCGATATAAGAGAACTATATTTTTACATAACTTTCTACACAACACATTGTTATTCCTGTACAACAGCATCCTACCTTGTTCTTCAAGTATATGCACAAATATACGTTTAACTAATGCAAATAACATGTATTTTCATTACTTGTTGTTTGATTTGTCTTCCTAAATCCTTTTTCCAAACCTCGTATTAGTCAAAAACGAAGTATTCTGAGAAATTATATATCTCATTAATTATAATTCTTATCCAAAGATAACCATAACAAATTAACCCTCATCACACTAATTCAAAGTTAAACAAATCCAAACCCGTGATAATCTACAATCCGAAACCTTACTCGGACCTACCCCCAGAAACACCCGCAACCCTGAGACAGCGCCGATAAACGTTAGAAATTACAGCCGGAGCTGGCAGAGCGTGGCTATTACACACCATAACCCACGATACCTCCTTATCAAGCCGTCGGCTGATGATCGACCCGTCGACCAATTAGTCGCGCGAGGCGTCACTGCGAAATTTAAAGGGTACACGAAGAGGCACCGATCGATCCGATGGATGTGCGCGCGCGCGCGCGATCGCACGGTTCATCGTCTATCCAACCGGGGTCAGAAGCATCGGACATACACGGGGCCTTTTGCCACGTCGTCGTCGTGGAGGTAGCAAATCATCGAGTTACGCGATATCTGCACCGGCGTGCAGCCTGAATACGGTGTCTATCGACCAGGAAGCCGTGTGTGCAACGACGACTCTACGCGGAAAGTGTCCCTACGTCCGAGAATATTACGCCAGTGACCAACAAGCAGGCCCAGTTCACTCAAGTTCTCATCGACGAGGATCGCTTACGGCGTGCAATCCCCCGCGTGAACCGTATTCAAGCGTTTCCCTTTCACGGCGTTACCCGACCTCTTCGGTTCACTACATTCTTGCTCACCCCTTTCCACGAGTCATTAACCACGCGTTAAATTGTAACGCCCTCTCCTCTACCTGGCAGCGACACGCGGACACGCTCTCGAACCACTCCGGTCCGAAAATTTGTCACCACCCCCTCGAAGAGCTTGTTGACCGCCATCGTGACTCTCAGCAAATCGATTCTCTCCCTGCTTTCGTTTGCATACTACCTTTTTCATCGTCACTACGATGCGTAAATACGTAAATATGTTGGGTAGAAGGAGGGGGGGGGGAGGAGTAAGAATGTTTTTTTGCAGGGATCTAAAGATTTATGCAACTCTTTAATTAACTGTTGCATTTATTAACACGTGAACCGTGAAACATCTTTTAGTTTTAGAGAACGTTCTTACATTATAAGTTCCGACGAGATCAGATAAAGAGAAGTTCTTGAAAATAAAAGTTTTGGTTTGAATAGAACTTATAAATTATACAGATAAAAATTGTTCTATAGTAGAAACAGATATTTTATTCATCAATATTAAAAAAGTTCTCAATTATCGTAAAAACTATTGAATACTATTCAATGAATAGTACTACAATAATGTATTTATTACATAAACCAATTACATAAACTATAATTTATTTGTAATATTTACGTAGATAATTCATAGTTCCAAGCTTGTCCGTGTTTCTCTTTGAAATGGACAGTGAGGAAGTTAACGCTGTTACTGAATACTATCACGCTGAATAGAAATAATTAACTAGTATAATAATACGTAAACGTATATTCATATATCCTATTATAGAAATATATTACGTATTATACACTATTTATATATTGTATTATAGAATTTCTACGTATTTTAGTTTATGTAAATTGTAAAAAAATGTTATTGTATTATTCTTGGCAAGCTCTTTTTTCTACGCGATACTTCTTATAAAACTGTCAATGTCATGTTATGATTTTCATACCTTTGAAACTAGTACCTAATAGTTTGGTACTTTTATTTATCTTATGAAATCTTTTTTAACACACGTTATAAAATAACTTGTTTGCATGGAACTTCTATTATATTAAGTTGTCACAAAAATTTCTTTCGTTTTCTAAGAAAATAATAGATGCACAACATACTTTGTTTTATATTATTTTACTAAATTATGTATAATCGAGTTTGTTCTATTGGAAATACAACGCAATTTAATGAAATTCCCAAGGATAACATCTCTTTGTATGAAAATTTTTCATTTTTTAAGAGAAAATATTTTCTTAAATGAAACATGTAAAATCGAACAAAAATTTTCTAAAAACGAAAGATAACTGTTTATTTCGATCTTTGTGTTTCTGAGATGCTGTTAATTAATGAACTGTAAATGTTTACGCAAATTTATTTTGTATCTCTGTGGACGTACGCAAAAAAATGGGACTCGTTTCTTTGTGAAATTGTTTGACCTAGTAAATATTGTAACAAATATTTTATTTCGGTTATTTTGTTAATTTCATTCACTATACATTCTTACATATTTAAGTTTTCCATAAAAATATACTTAAGTATCTGTTAATGATGGTATTTCTCGTCACATAAGGCTTATCCATTGGATTGTTCTTTTGATTCTAATTTTGCTCGGTGCAATATCGAGCTGGTATGTTCGGAGTTGTTTTAATAAGCTGCTTGGTGTTGTCGAGATGATTTGTTGTGCCTTTATTACTTTATCGCTTAGCAAGATCTCGTGAATGTTTAAAGTTTCTAGTTGATTAATATACCGTGTTATTACGTTGGTATGCTGTATATGTGGTATTTTCAGGTTGTACGATCTGCGAGTTTCGTACTCTATTAAATTTACATTTTAGTTTGAAGGGTTAATTAAAAGAATCGCTTGAAACGATAACGCTAAGTAAAAGTCAACCAACGTTTATCGTTTTATAAAATCGAGCATCGACCTTCGACCACGGGTTTGTCCGTTTTTAAATCAATCGCTTTTTCTATTCTTTTCTACGAATTCTCGCAAAAATATTTAAACTTCTTCTCCTCTTCTTCTCCGTATCAACCGCTGACAATGTCAAAACATGTTTCAAACGTCGATTCAATGATTTCGAATGAAATTTATCGAACTAAAATAAAATCATGTACTTGTTAATGCATTGATCGATCCACTTTCCAACAAAAATTCGCAGCTCTCTACAAAATGCGTAAAAAATACATTACTTGTACAAACATAACATATATGTATTCTGATGTAAAAGACAAGCAACGAGACATCAGAAAATACCATAAAACTTAAATGTTCGTAGCACATCTTCCCACCTTAATCAATCAACTCGATCAACTTCCTTCCACGCCTCGAGTCAAAACTGCTCGATTCACTGTGGACGTAGCCAAGAGTCTGTGCGCGTGTATAGGTCCAGAAATATTGCGCTTGTTTCGAGACCGCATACAGGAAGCGGCACGGGGCCCTCGTACACGATGATGATGGAACGCTGAGAGCGACGGGCATACGCGAAAGATTCCTGCTGGTAATCAGCTTAATTACCTTCCGCTCGAAAGTCCCGGACAACGTGAGCCGGTTAATGCATGGCGACTAATTGACCGCTGTAAGGGTTCACGAGCGTGGCCATTTAACACCGGCGATCGTGCGCAGTGTGAATCATAATAATAGAACAAGTGCTGGATGCTGGCGCGAGCGCGTGCGTGTTAATCTTTCAAACGTTTCAACCATTCGACTGGTTCTGTTTAACCCGCTGCGCCGCGCCGTTTTGTTGTATTTTACCTTGCTTCGTGCGAGAGAATACGAAGCAATTCTCCTTGAGAGAATCGACGAATTTTGGCTGAAGGGTTTTCATTGAATTTTTAGTGCAACTAGAGGATACAAGCTGTGTTACGTATGTACATAACGTTCAATGAGAATTGCGTATAATCGTTGTTGGAAATTAGTTGCAAATCGCGAAGCATTTCAAGTGTACGGTTGTTTTCAGTATGATGAAATGGGGGAAAATCGAATTGTTAATTGACCTACGTAATTATTATCAAAATAATAACTTAAGCATCATTTATATATTTTAAAAACGCTATTTCTCGTCGAAGAAACAGAATATACTTGTCTTCGCGAATTTCCTAATTAAACTTTGCCAAAAATCGCTACAATGAACAAACGTGTACACAGATCCTGTACCAACAAAATTAGTACTATGACCTAACAACGTATACGTTCAACATTCTATATTCTACTTTCTCAAAAACGATTCATCATCATTAAAAAAGAAAAAAGGAAAGAGAGACTAAGTAATTGCTCGCGATATTTCCACGCATATAGTAGGAAATATTGCACATCTTCACGTACACAGTCATCCGGCCAATGGTTGTCGATTTTGCGCCGTTGTTTTTCAGAGAGCGTGGCGGCCACGCGCGATAATTAGCTACTTAAAACGTGGGTTTCTCGCCGCCTGTCCCGCGGGGTGGCGTCGACGCGAGGCCGCTCGATGAATCGCATTCTTGCAGCCACGATAAACGCGTAATGCGTTCTTCTCCCTTCCTGTCCCTTTTTCCTCTTCATCCCCTTTCCTCCTGTTCTGTTCCGTTGCTCGTTTCCATCCGTGGCGCGAGATGCGCAGATGCAGCGAGGGATCGAGTGCAGTGAAATTAAAATTATCGCGACTGCAACGCGGCGTGAGGCGTTTTCGTCGCTACGGGTGTTCGCACTGACGCAAAGCTGCATACGCGATAACGAGCGCCCCACGAAAATTGCCAGTGACAGAATCGACTCGAAAATGCGAACACGCTGTTGAATACGAAGGATATGTACAATGTCAGAACGGCTGCTCTTTTGAAATTTTTATTTTTATCCAAAGTGTATCAATTTTATAGAATTTTGTATTTTCATTCAACGTTAAATGGATGCTTTTAGTTATTGATGTTAGAATATTGGATGTTGAAAGCGGTTGTTCGGTACGATGGAAATATTCATGACAGAGATGTTTCAATTATAGGATCATTGTAAATGAAATCGTGACTAACGTTCTAACGCAACGCAACGATTAAATCAGTTTCGAGCCGTTCATTATAATAATATTTAAAACATAGTCTTTCATGGTGCTAGCTTAATTTAACTTGTTTCATTCCTTTATTGATGTCCATTTAGAAAAGTACGTTCTATTATTCGTACCGTTGCATACTAGAGAGTCTTTCTGGAATTCTTTTAGTTTATTCGTGAAGTATAAATTAATGTATAAACATTTTTCTCGTCAGAGGCGTCTACATATGAACTGCACAGAAGCCACACAGTCATCAACTCCATAAGTAGGAAAGTGAAAAAGTAGTGACGATATTACCGAACATTTATAGAAATTAAATATTACCTTGGAACGTACAATTTTTCGTATTATTCCCAGCTATTTGTTCTTTGAGGAGTACGATCCTATCATATGCTGAATTTTCAGCTGAATTTATTAGCTTCTTCTTCGCTCCTATTATAAGCTCAAAGATCTACGAGTCGTGTACGGAAAACAACACGAAAATCCGTCATGCGATCGAACGAAAAACCATTTGGCAAATCAGAACCGTAGAAACAATGAATCATAACGCATCCAAATCTATTGGTACTCGTATTCAGAGGTAGTCCATACGCGAGATTGTTGGAGTTCTAATTATTAGAAGATCCTATAATTTGCATTAGCTCGCAAGAGTCGGCTCGCTATCTCGCGGTACATAAATTTATCAGCGTCCCGGTGATTTCCCCGACGTGTTCAAGAGGTTATATTGGGAACGTCGATGCGTTCGCCTGTTGGTTCTCTCGCCACTTACACGAGAGTTCTACTACACGGCGGGTTCCTCGAATCGACCGTGCAATCGGAACGTGTACTCGTCGCCACTCGAACGAAGGAAATGTAGTCACGACGAAGTAAGGGAGGGAAGAGGAGGGGGATAAATAGAGAAAGATGCTAAAACAGGAGGAGGTAGCTTCGTGAATAGTATAGCAATGGAAAACGAGTAACGATAGGGGACGAAGAAAAGAGATAGAAAAAAATGTTTAAGTTACGATAGAGACGAGGACGCTATAGGCGCGGGTCGCGTGTGGCCTTCGAATTCTTCACGGAACTTGGCTCGCTACCCTCTTCGTTTTATCCGGCCCTGTCACCGTCACAGTCACGTGACCACACCCTCGCGTGTGCCGGAAAATACCCTCTGTATTTCACCTTTTAACGTTCGCCCCGTTTCATGTTTGCAGCTGTTGTTACCGCTATTTTCATCCATTCCTTACTCCTTACGCGAATACGAAGATATATTTGCACGGTGACAACATCTTCTGCGCTTGCGTATCGACAAATGTTATTAGTTTTTGATCGGTGGTTTCTTGGTATTGCTCGTGGGAGTAGCTAAACAGAAGAGAGGAAATTAGGAATTGTTTCTCTGAGCGAGACACGCCTATTATATAAACGTTTATAAAACGATCATTTCAATTTCTGTGTTCCTAAGGGCACGCCTTCGTTCGAAGGTGCGGTTTTAAGGACGCGTGTCTTTGATTGGACCGATCGATTTGACAGTAATTTGGAAGGTATTTAAGTAGATAGTAAGCAGTGGACATTTGTATTATTGCAAGGACGCTCGTATAAGATTGGTGCTTTGCATAAATTTCGGTGTAAAAATATTCAAAGAATGGAAATCGGGAACAACTTTGCGATATTTTTTCCTAGAAAATAGAAAAATTGTTGGAAAAAGAAGTGATAAATAAAATATAGAAGTTATAGAAACTATGGAAAATTTAAAGAACACAGAAACGTAGAATGGAAACTATATAAATATCAACATTCTCGAGTATGTAAAAATATTCGAACATAGAAAATATATAAACATTGAAATATAAGTCCAAAATAACACAAAACATAATCCTCCGATTGTTCCCAGCGATATAGAATAAAGAAGAACCTTATAATATAATCATCTACAATCGCTATGAATGGCGTGCAGGTTAAGCACCATTTTAGTTTGTAAACGAAGAATAAAGAGGAACCGTTTCGTTCGCGAACCTGATCGGTTAGCCGAACAGATCCGATCGAAGCTTATCGAGTAGCTCGGTTAGGAGAAAGGCTGTCGTGTCCGACAATAGGTACGGCTGTACTACTGAAAAGCGGCTTCTCTCGTGTCGGGCTACTCCACTGCCGCGATCTGTACTCCGGGTTACTTCGAAGAACGATTTAAAGATCGGAACACGGAAACGAGGCAAAGAGATGCGAAGAAAAGGAGACGCGGAGAATTCTGTCGTGTGTATCGAGATTTTATTTTCTTGAAACGACGATGCAATGGCCAGCCGTGAGGCAACATTCTTCGATTTGCGAGATATCTTGCGTGACGTACTGGTGCGTCGATCTCCAGCAGAAACGATGCGCTTTTAATGCATAAGACAGAGTTTGGAAGGGATGATGAATATATTAAAATGTTAACAAGGAGAAGATTAATACGTGTGTAATATTTATAAAATATTTAGTAAAACGAAATATTTGCTGTTTTTATAGTAAGTGAATTTATGTAGGATTGATAAACTTAAATATTTTGCGTGAATACAGAAGGGTAGAAGAATAATTTACATATATAAATGAAGTAATATTGGATTGGTATATATTGTTGAATTATTAATATTTCTTAGTAAATTTGTTCTCGTTTAAATGGTTAAATTTAGACGGTGAAATTTTTCGAGGAAGAAAGTTACACGTTAGCGTGAATAGTAAAAAGATCGCCTCGCGTGAGGCAAAAATTATAAATTCAATTTAAAAGGACGAAAGTTTCGTGCATAGAAATTAACGAAAGGGAAACGTGCAACAATGAAGATAATGAAAAGGAAGTGGGTACAGTAAGATAGGAAATGGAAGAAATTTTTGAAGATAATGGTTATACAAGCATGAAATTTTAACACATGAAATTTTGAAAATAAAATTCATAATTTGATTGATGAAGAAAGATGTTATGAATAATATAAATTATATCTATATTGATTATGATTTATAATGTGAAAAAATGATAAGAACGCTTTGAAGGAAAATTTGTATGAAAAGTATGTGTCTGACTGGTAACGAAAGAGATACGCTTATGAACTTCTCCATAGCGAGTTGAAGCTGTCGAGATGCACGTGTGAATGCTCCAAGTAGAATGTGGATGACCGGTTAGGCGCGAGAAATAACGATTCCATGGTTCTTGGACGAGCTACAGTTCTCCGCGTTTGCGTTCCTCCGTCCAGTTTCTTTTCCCTCGTTTTATTCCCGCGATTATTCTCGACAATATAGTGCGCACTCGTCTTTGATCGCTGGCTGCACAGCTTGTTCAACAGAGTTTCTTTTTTTCCTGATTTTCATTAGAATTCGATGAAATTTTTCCTATCATATTTAATGTTAATATTGACATTTTTTTGTTTAATTTAAATAATATTATTCAGTGATATCTACCATTTTATTTTTTTTTTAACTCGATTAGTCTTTCGAAGAATTTTAGAGCTATCGTTTTTGTGTTAAAAAGAAAATCCTGTGAATTTTTAAATTTTCCGAATAATTTATTTAAATGCAAGTATCTACCATCCATTTGCATAATTTTCATATTTTACACATCCTGGAAAGTGTACGCCAAAGGGTATATAGCTCGATGGAACTTCGAAACTAGGTGAATAACTCCAACGATCTATATTTCAGTCTTAAAACGTTTCAGTCTTAACACTACGTGACCTAAAATGCACGCTATTCTACTTCATGAAATCATAATTCATCTTACCATCATAGTCATACAACTCTTTCAAAAAATGTATTTTCTACTTCAATTAATACGTCAACACGAAATATGATACAAAAGACACATACCACACCCGTAATATTTTAATAAAGCACAGAAAATTCATATTTTTGTATTAATACAAAATATATACTTTGTAACATTAATTTTCGTGCAAACATTGTATTTGTTTGAGACATGATTTACTTGATACGAGTGTGTCGAAAATAAAAGATAGAAAAGGGAAGAATATATCTGTTGGTTTATATGTACTATTTCTGATATTACCAGATCGGATGAAGAATGTAGCGATTTTCTCGTTTCCCTTTCTTCCCTTATTTCCTATGGGAAAAGGAATTATCACGTATCCTCGACTGTATCGCTGTGCTGTTCGGTTAACTTTTCAAATTGGATTATTTGCCAGTAGGGCACGGTTCTCGTAGTTTCGTGGTTGGACACCGACGATACCTTTTTGCTTTCGAGGTAGCACCAGGATTGTTTAGTTTCCGCCCTTGGTTCGCGTAGATAGCAATTCATGAAATTAGAACTATTTGTTATTCTAATAGATATTAATTCTAAGATATCAATCGAAATTATTTTTTATTTACTGAATATACTCACTATCATAAATGTTCCGAAACTGTGATAGATTTTAAGCAACTTGTTAAAAAAACTAATAAGTTGGAGCACTGCTATTTATAGGCCATCTATAGGTCAAAGTATCGAAAGTTTATTCAAGCAGTTAATGTCAAAAAATATCTATTTTGGTACTTCTCCGCTAATTATCTCTCCGTAACAATCTTCTATATTTGTTCAAAGGATTAGAACATATATATTATAATTATTCAAGAAAAAATGCCCTCATTATTTTACGTTTATTACCATCGCAGTAATGATATTTAAGTACGTAAATTTTCTTATCGAGAATGCTATCTCTGGCTTTTTAGATCAACACCTCCAGATTATCTTTAATATACCTACATATTAGTTAGTTAGTTTTTATCTTGAATGCTTATCAAACCGCTTTCTCAACCTCAATCTCAAAGCAAACATTTGACTTCGCAAATGAAGAGAACACAAAATGCTGATAGGAGCAATTATTTCCACACAATCAGGAAAAATCTGAAAATTAAATCCCTTCGAGAACTCCAAAGATTTCTGATTTCAACGTCCACGGTGAAGGTCTTCATTTCGAAGATCGTTCCCGCGAAGATAATCACGCGATGCTCATATTTGTACAGTTAAAAGGATCAACGGAAGCGCATTAGAAAAGGGAAGGTTGTATAATTCATCTTGCGTAGTCCAGCTACAATTCTCTCGGCCGTAGCAAGTATCAAGGATTCTCTCGTCGCAGTTTCTCGTTTCTTTCTCTGTGAGAGGGATTACATGATGCAGCAGCGCAAGCACCAAGTACGCCATTGTTCCACGGTGTTAACTTTTCGACCGGATTATTCCGCTGCAGTGTTCACAGCTTCCTGTTCGTTAGCCAACGGCCATTTTGACCACTGCTGTTTCGTTACTTTTAAGGATAACGATACGGTTTATAAGATCTTTTAAACAAAATCAATGATTTTAGATTTTCTTTTCTTATTCGTACATATATCTTTTACGTATACTATACGTGTAAATTAGTCTGCGTATTGATGGTGACCCTTTACTGGAGGTAAATCTAGCTGAAGTTTGAGTTTATTTAAACGTTACTTCAAATGAAGAAGAAAGTCCGTCTTTGAGAAACGTACCTAGTTATTTTATATTAGTTATTATATACTGCAAACCATGTGATCGTGTACACGTTCTGTGTCGCTTAATAGAAACCTAACAAACTCAAATGACGCCTAATCAATTAAATCGATTCCACTTTAATCCGTTGCTGGTGGAAAACCGTGGCGGTGAACAGGTTTTCGCGAATCGAACCGCAAATTGCAAATGCACGCTTTGCTCCCGTTTCAATTTGCTCGAGTATTCCGTTCCGCCTTAATCCCTCGGATTAATTATTTCACCTACGTTCGTGAGATGTCGCGATCCGATAAAAAGCGAATCGCGAAGCCAGCGTTCGACCCTCGGTAATTTCACGAGAACCCTCTCCATCGATCTGTGTATTGTAATATCTCAGCATTTGGTCCACGAATCGATGTTGTTTGACAGTGAACTAGAAATATTCCCATGATTAATATTAAACATAAGGAATTACATTCATTTTTAATATAAATAGAAAATTTTTTTCCTTCGTTCTTGACATATTTCACGAAAAAAATACTGCATTTTTTCAGACGATAACTTCATTTCCTAAAATCGAATTATAGCACGAAAGATCGGGTTGTATTACTTATGAGATATTTTATTTGTAGGCAAAGTTTCATAATTTTTATAACTTTCGGGTTGCCTAATCTTCGTTGTTAGATGCAACACTGAATATTCTGCTAAGTTTGCTATTAATTGGAAAGTAATTGTACAGATATCAATAAAAGTTCCGTTTATCTCACTAGTCTTCTTTTTAGAAGTTCCACAAGCTAAGAAATGTGGTAGTTGATTATTTTTCTTCAATTCCGGAATTCCATGGGACATGTAACAATCTGAAACCGGTTGATTACGTGATTACAATTTCAGGTTTTATTACGTGGGATAATTGATTTTCTTCTTGTGCGTGCAGTGACATTTTCGCGAGCGTTATTTAAAATGACGTAAATATCCTTTAGCCTTTAATAAACTTTCGGCAGGATCGAAATTTGCTCAGCGATTTGTAACAAGAGAACGTCACACCTACACATAGTAACCTAACTGAACTCTGATATTTCCTTCCCACACTGAGAACGAAAAGGTCGTCAAAATTTCCGCCTATATTTCAAATATGCGGCCAATCTCAAATATTCTACGATAGCAGCAATTTACATTCTGAAACATTCATCATTTACGCCCACAATCTGCGCTACTACATATCTTTGAATCAGTATCCACATTTCCATTTAAATTCAACATCTATTTTTGCCTCACGATGACCTATCCTTGAATTGCATCTTTCAAATTCTCCAGGTACAAATCTTCAATTTGTAAAATTCTCAATTTCGCTCTTCATTACTATATCCACCAACGGAATCCTCCACTGTTTGCTGTACGATAGTCGAATTACCATGCTGAATGTGTATATCGTGGAGGTCAGCATCGCACAGCGTGGAAACGAAAACGGAGGTCACCGTCTGAAGAGACTCGTGCAATTCACCAATGTATAGAATCTTCTTTTCTTCCTCTACCTTGAGCAACGCAACACGTGCGTCCAGTGATGTAAGCAGAGGATTACTTCTCTCGAGTACAATCCGGATTTCTCGTTGCAAACAGACTGGATCCTCCGTCAGAAAATGTCCATTTAAAGGTCGACCTGACTCGGAGCGACGTCTGCGTGCAAAAATGTTTCAGCAAATAAAATATTTCTTTGTACGATATGCAATGTATTATGGAATATCAATGTACATCTCTCCGCATTTTTCACTCGGAGAAAAGTGTTTGTGACTCTGTGGTGATTTCGTTGAGAATCTACTTAGAACTTATCTCGATCCTACCAGTCATCTAATGCTAGAACTTAGGCGAAATAGTAATAGAAGATAAGTGGAATTATTATTGATATGTGTAAAATTGATTTCTAATTAATAACAAACTTAGCAAAAGATTCGATGTAGAGAAACATACGAAGAAATAGAAAGAAATGAAAAATGAAAGAATAGAAAATCATGTTCGTGTCACTGGTGGCGACGAGAATAGCAGAGTTCCGATACGCACAAGTGCGTACGATTTTGTTCGTTTTCAACTTATTTCAATATCTCGATAGTCGTTCTCCCGCAGCGCGATGTTGCGCTCCCTCTACATAACTCCATTATGGTTTTGTGGATCATTAGGCAGCGATACTTATTTGTGGATCATTAAGCAGCCTCGAATTCCTATGAACTAACTGCTTTGTACGTTCGCCGACTGTTTCCTCGCGGCGGGATGTTTGGTTTCCGGTGACGATCGACAACGTCATGTTTTCCTGTAGATCGTCTTACTGTTTGGTTGTTTGGAAATCTCATCGATTGTAAATCAACTTCCTTATTATACATTTTGTTTGGAAGGGGAAATTGCTGAATGTTATGATTTCATGCTAATAGATGACATAAAGCTTCGTTAAGTTGAGTTATATCGAGGTTTTATGTTAGAGTATCATTTCGAACGAAGATAACAGAAAATGGATAGATTTGTTGCATGTATGAAAATATCTGGTTATTTAAAATAAAACAATCGAAAGATATTCGATCTAAGGTTTGTTCAGATTTTATATTAAATGTTATGTTAAGAGACCGTCAAAATTACGCCAAGATAATTTGAAGCTTAAAAGAAAATTAAAAGAATTTCAGTTTAAAAAAGTATCAGAGATTACATTTTATCTCTATCGTACTTCTTCTCAGGGAGAAATTTTATTTATTTCTAAAAGTTCATTTCTTAAAATTCAATCTCATAGACACACAACCGTAAATATATTCACATATAGTCAAACTATTTAACAAAGCATCTAGCAGAAAGACTTATTTATAGAACGACTTAGAATGGTAGAAGCTACTTTCAACAACTTCTGAAATTCCACGTTCAATTTCACTTCCCGTACCATCAACTTCATCTCTGTAGATTTTACAAAACCAACATCTACATTTCAACTTCATACCGACATCTCCATCCTCTCCTCGCCGTTACAACCCAACTACGATCGAAAATCAGAAGCTGAAAGACCTACTAATTTGTCGTCCCCCGGTATATCCTTCAGCAAGAATATATTCGTAGATCGTCATGCAAATCACGAACGCTATGATTAGCGATTACTGCATCGTGATATTAGTCGCGACGCGATTCTCGCGAGATCTCTGCTCGTGAGTCAGGTTGCTGTGCACCATGCAATGACGACGATGGACTTATAAGCGCATTCAAGCGTGTAACTTGACGTTTCCAGTCGTGATAAAGCTGCTTCGACCGGTGTTACTTCCGCTTATAATTTGCATTCCAGCGTGACATCGATTAATAATAGCGATCGATTATCTCAACGATCTTATCTAGCGTCGACTAATGCCTATCAGGTGTTTGGTAGACTTTGGAGAACTTAAGATGTGCAATCTTATAGGATCGTTTCGAATAATTGAGATTAAGGGAATTATATTTGAATTGATTAATGCGTTCCTTGTTGATACAATTGGGTTTTACTTTTCTATGTTGTATGCTTGGAAATAATTCTCGTAGAAAATTCCTATTTACGTCGTAAAAGCTTATGCACGCGTTTCGTTACAAACTATTATAAAGCTGAAAGAACGAAGGTCTGATATTTTTACTGTTCGAGATGACTAACGTACTGAATGAATAGAGCGATGCATTTATTGTCTCAATTGCTCGTCATCTATGATTTTACAGTATTTAACTTAACACGATTACTTACAGTCGACATCAGATTAACCGAGTAGAAACAGATAAATATCGAATCATCTTCAAGTTGTGCGATCGGTAATCGTTCCCGCTAAATTGAAATTTAATTTACACCGACGATTTCTAATAATTTAAGATCGCTTGACTGATCAAAATTACCGTAATAAAAGAGAGAAAAGAAAACACAACGTTATATAAGTTACTAAGCAACTCATCTAAAATTCATCTATTTTGCTTCTGGTTACAACACGAGACGAGACACCAGCACAGGTGTAGAATATTCCTGAGATCGATAACGTGGCGCTTAGTCAGTCGCAATCACCGGCTCGAATGGATATTATTAATTACACGAGACGGCGCTAACCGTTCGTGTAATTAATAACTAATAGTCAAGGCAGCCTCTAATTTCGAATACCTGCAATACCTGCGGCCAAATATCATCCGTAACAAGTTTGTCAACCTGTCTGCCTCGTGTTCGCCAATTGACCCTCCTGCACACAAGCCACATAATAGCAAAGATGGCGATTATGCGAAACACACGCGTATCACGGGTGCAACGCGTGCAACCGCGCTTATGGCTGCGCCCGGACACGAGTCATCGATCGATAAGCCTTTGTGTTCACGTGAAGGTATGTACGAAGTGCTGAATCGTTCGAGGAATACGCGTCGATCGTTAATGGCTGCCGTTCGTCATTAACGATGCTCGATTGCACAGCGTTCGCGATTGGAAATACCCTGGAAATATACTCGATCCGCGAAAATCTCGGAAAGTGTTCCCTCTTTTTGTTCGTGCTCTCTACATGCTCGTTCGCGCGTGAATATTCTCGCTCCCGTATACTGTCCGCGTTTCACCCACGTACGTGAAAAAAAAGAAAAGGATAATGCTCGATCGAGGAATATTATGATGGAGAAAATGGGAGCACGCGAGGAATTTTTAGAGAAGGTTGAGAAAAATTGGAGAGAATGGAAGGGAAAAAGGGTTGATAGGATTCTGATTGTAGGGTTGGAACGAAGAATGTGTTGATTTTCCTTCTTTTTCAGTTTTGAGTGTTTTTTATAGGGATATATTAGGTTGGAAGTTAATTTTTATTGTTACGGTACTTGCAGAAAAGTAGTGTGATTTATTATTTGTAGAATTTATTGTTAATGAGGAAGTAGTACAAATGCACTTTTTTTAAAAAACAAGATAAGCGGAGAAAATGATAAATTAAATTTACATTCATTTAAAGAATTTTTCTATGAAATTTTGGCTTTTTGTAGGTTTCTTTTTTTTTTTTTTTTTTTTAGCAAACTGTTTTTCTTTTTGTTTCATTAAACGTACCACAGAGAGTTAAGAAAATAAACGCTTCCTTTCTATAGACCTAATTCAGATCAATCTTTCAATTATCTCTCTCCCCCAATTATTCAAACTAATTATTTTGTCAGCAACTAAATATCCCCACCAATCAAGCATTCTAAATCAAACCTTCCTCATCACTACTTCATCTCATCAATTTCACGCTACATTCATCAACCTGTTTCAACACCATTAAACTCTCTTTCGATCTCTCTCGATTTACTTCCAGTGGTGAGTGCATCGAACACTGTATTTCATCCGATGGTACAGAATCCCACACGTGAGGATTTCCATTGGAAACTTTATGACACGTTCGTGAAAAAAGAAGGCTATTTTTATGTCAAAACTGAGAACGTTAATGTGTTGCTGGCAGTAATGGTTTATTCTCTATGATAAAAAGCTTTGAATTCTTTTATTCTTGTTCTTATAATAGAACAAGAAGTTTTCGAAAAATGTTATGCACAATAAACTATGGATGAAATAAAATGTGGTGCGTAATGGTACATATAATGCTAGAAGATCCGAAGGAATTTTGAAATGCTTAAAATGAAACATTCTGAAAATTTTCTCTAAAAAATGTGAGCTATAAGTACATAGAGAGATCACATCTAGAAATCAATTACCATACACATTTTACCACGAAAGATATGGATTTACCATAATAGATATTAGAATAAAAATTCGACAATTAATTTAATAATGCAAAAATGCACAGGATTCTCCTTTTCATTTAAGAAAATTCGTTCGCCAAGAATCACGATACCAATTTACTATTCGCTGAAACCAGTTAAGATTGACGTGATATACAATATCCAGGACACGCGAATCACAAGATTTGCCTCATTTTGGTTAAATGTTGACGGTGCAACCCCGCAAAGGAACTAATCCACGCAGTTTGACTGGCGTTCACGACTCGCTGTGAACGCGTTTAAGCCTTTATTCTCACACAAACAACAATAACCAGAGGAACGAAACGACCATCAACCGTGTCTGAATCTCGATTAGGCCAAAAGCAGCGTTAAAGTGTCCTATGGCCCGTAGAAGGCGTCTCTTGTCCCAGACCCATTCTCCATATTAGTATTCCCGTCTGAATGGTCGGTTCAGAGCTCGTCCTTGTCCGCGGAAGCTCCAGCAGTTTCACCAAAACTCCTCTGTAAGCAGCGGATAACAAGACACGTGCTATGCAGATGTCGCGGCCAGCAGCTCCCACCGGGACATCCCGTCGTGATTTAGGCTAATTATGCGCGACCCGACCAGGGTACGAGCTTTCTCCTACAGCCTCATAACTAAAAGCCTACGGTGTTTCCGCCCCCTCCCATCTTACACGGTTGCTCGTTTTCGTGAGACGATGCGGATTACGTGATGGTCTCCTGCAATTTACCCTTGTACTACTGGCTTTTTCTTGCTGTTATGCGATAGGAATTAAGGATTACGGAGGTTGAAAAGAGAAATTTGGATTAATAATTGTTGCAAGGAGATTGGTTGGCGATGGGGGAATGGAAAGCAGTTAGGTCAGATTTATGAGTACTGCGGATGTTTCTAAATTTGTGGGGAAAAGGATGCAGAAACGCACAGATTCTACATAATGTGCAAGAATATATAAAATATTCAAAATAGGGCTGGTTATAATATTTAGTAAGAAATTTCTTTCTAGATTCTAGGAATGAATACAAAAGTAATCCCCCGGATAAGCTTGAACCTTGAATCTGTAGCGGCACATGAGTCAGAGGACAGTTCAAATCATCTTGTTGTTTTGTCTCGGAGTATCAAGATCGTTAGGATACACGTAATGTAATGATAAATAAACTCTAGGCAAGACTATGTCGCCGCTACGTGCACCCGTCGAACAAAGTCTAATTTGAATTTTCCGGCTCTCCCCCGACCTATATCTATCAGCGATCTAATCAGTGATTATACACTGTCTTGGCGAATACGTTTGTACGAGCGTCTCAACGACATTATTTTTATTTATATTTAATTATTTAATTTAAATATATTTTACGGGTTGAAACAGCAAGTTCTCGTTAGTCTAACTACCGATCCTCTACCAATCCTCTACAAATCTTTTAACTTTTTCTTCAGACATGCTAAGGGTTTTAATGACAAAAATTGCCTGATACAACATAAAAGAGCAAAGCAACTACGCTCAGTCAGACAGACTCCATGGGAGAGAATTATTTACTTTTCACAGCACCTGACATAATGGTAGTTACCAGCAGTAGAACGAGTGGCGTCGAAACAGGAGGTCCGCAACCGTCGAGTCTCTAATTACCGTAATGAAGATTATTCGCGGCATGGTCCGCGCAAAAGGGCGCGTCGCTGTCTCGGTGAAATGGACGCGTGACCATGCAGAAATTCTCTAGAATAATCGACCACCTTTTGATATTCAAATATTTTACCCTCTGCAGACTGAATTACTAAAATACGCGGTATTCGCTGCGTGTGTTTAGAAGGATTTTGAAAGAGCTTTTGCTGTTTCTAATGTCACGGGTTTTAAGCGTTGATTTTCCTAGAATGAAATTACGCTAAGAAGCCGTACTTATTTAATTTAAAACTAACTCGAAATTTTGGAACCGAAGTGAAATGTTCTACTTCGGAAGCCTAAGGAATATCTAACAAACATTCTTTTCAAGAACAAGATGTAATAATAATAATTGCGAATAAGTCGATATAGTCAGCGTGTTCATCGTAAATTACTATGTTATCACAACTTCTAAAAATCGCCTGTTCATTATATAGCAATCATAAGAGATAATTGTGTATCAGTATGGAAGACTATGTTCTTTTGTTTGTTCCATACAATGATTATAGTTTTTAAGATACCGACGGGACCAAGGAAACGCATCTTATCTCTCATAGGTGATTCCACTTTCAACAATCGCGAACGATCCAATATTGAAACTGATTGCATGTTGATATATCCAATCATTTTAGAGCGAGATGCAAGATTTACTAGAAAAATTAAAATGGAAACCTTTTTGTACTTCTGTAATAATTGATCATGTGCGTGGATTGCGTATAAGCAAGAGAAGAAAAGAGAAGAAGAAAAGAGTGATACGAAGGCGTTGAAGAAGGCGTGTTCCGATATTTCATCGTATAAGATATATTTAGAAGCTCGTAGAATTGAAAATTTAATATATATAGAAGACGATTGAGGCTTGGCTCGATTATGCGTGGCCGGTGCACGCGCCCAAGACCTTGTGACACTTAGGTACGTCGGTCATAAGTCGTTCGCTGTAATAAAGTACTGACGAGGTACCGGATCGGGGCAATTTCCATATGGTGCGTACGAACAAAGGATTGGTGGAGACAGCCAATAAGTGGCCCGAGGCCAAAGAGGAACGCTGTGTGTTCTCATTATGCGATGCTTCGCGTTAGAAATTCGCAAAGAACGAATTTAATTCGTAGGATATGATGGCCGTTTGATAATCTGATTCTAATTTCAATTCGTTCATCTTCGTAACTTGGAATAATGTAAGATACAGCGTATAATGGACGCAGATACACGTACCATAGAACAAGAATTATTTATCGGTGCATACACGTTGCTTTCATGTTTGAGATTAGGTTGTACTGTGTCGATTTGTAATTTTCATTTCATTTCCATACGTCCTTTCTGCGCATGCAGTATCTTTGGATTATCGAAAAGAAGAATCGAACGAAATAAAATGTCGAGTCCAGTTGGCAAACATTTAAACCTCAAATATAAGTTGTTAAGAAACACGTGGAGGCAGGAAGATTACTGTTAAACATGGAAACAAATGCCAAAATCAATATGCAAAAATGTTGGTCGAGACTTATTCTTCGAGTTATAGAAGTATTAAATAATTTAAATAATTAAATAATTTCCTAAAGCGATAGTTTCGTTCGAGGATTACAATTAAGCACACGATGTCCATTGGATCGTACAAAACAAAAAATTAAGGGAGGCTTAAAGTCGGACTAGATTACCACGACTCGATTGTCGGGGTCAAGAGTCATCGAAGCCATACAAGGGACTACGCTCGTGCCTTCTACTTCCCTCTCTGTCCTTTTTCCCTTCGCCAGCCGGTGGATGAGATATTGAAGAACGGTAGCCATTTTGTATCATTGACCGGGCAACGAGCGACGACAGGACAATAGTCGCCACTTGTCCACCGCTTTTTTGCTAGAAACCAAATTCCAGCCCGCCTGTGGCGATCCGTTGTTCGCCTCTGTAGCTCTGGATGAAAAGCACCGGTCGATCTGATCTACGTTCGACCGTGGATCATACCTTTAGTGCCAAATCATACCGAGCTCGTACGCGATCACTACCGTCCGGGAACAGTCGAAATGCAATAAAATTCGCCTTTGTGGAACCCTTTGTAGCCGTTTTTTCGTGGTAAAAGGATTAAAAAGCGATTGGGATACTTCGATAGAATTAGGGTATATTTCGTAAGCGAGTATTATAGTAGAGTTAGGAGGCAAATTAGTGGCAATAAATTTGGTAACGCAGTATGTTGGAAAAATGTAGAATTTCAGAATTCATAACGGTATTTGTAAATTTCCGTTGCGACTATAATAATCGACGCCGCGACAAGATCGATCCCCTGATTTCCGTTGAGATAATAGGGGTGGTTAAGGTAGTATAACGCTGCGATTAACGGGGTTATAAACTTTATATTTCCAACACTTATAGAGTTACACTGAGGCGTATGTATAAGTTAAGTAAGTGATTGATTTAAGGATAGTGACCCGGTAATGACATGTTGACTATTCTAACGATGAAGAATAAGTTCGTTCTTATGTGATTACGGAGGAAAGCTCGGAGTGGCTGTGTCTTTTGAACTAAGGGCGTGGACTCGTTGTTCACACTTTTCGACAGTGAGGGCAACGATCCGCGATGCCCATTGGTTATAGCCATTATTAATAAGTGAAGATTGGAGGAGGAAGCCTCCTACCGACGTGGCTCGGGGGTGAACTTGTGCATGGGAAAACCGGCTTTTCCGTTAGACACCCATCTGCTTTCTCCGTAATTTGTAAGGACGTGCAATAAACCTAAGGACTGTTTTAAATAACAGTTATAAACCGAAAATACTTGCAGGATTAAAGGTTCCTGCAAGCTAATAAGATTCGGTTTATGCTGGGGCCTTAGGTTTATTGACGGTCTGTCGAATGGGGCTTGGGAATTGACGGTCAAACACTGAAGGACGTCGCACGGACCATTTCACGCGACGTAACGGTTTTTTTTTTTTTTTTATTTAGTTGTTTACATTCACAATTTGTCTGATTTGGACATTTGGTAGAATTTTTTGGCTGTTTGTTTATCATGTGGGTGGCTACCCCCAGCGGGGTACCATCTTCGTGTTATATTCTTCGTGAGATCTGTTGGGTGAATAACAGTATGGTAAATAACTTTACCAGAATTTTACGATTTTTTATTTGAAAAAAGCGAATTTGTTGCACCGGAGGGAAATTTAAATATCTTCTGTATTTACGATTCGGATTGTTTCATTACTTAAGACGCAATGTTTCTTCCTAAACTTCGTAACATTATAAATGTCTATTTGCATAGACCTAAGTGAATAATCTCCAAATTTTGATACTTAATTGATACCAATATTTTTGGTCAAACTAGAATGTGACTGATTATGAAATCTTTCTAAAATAGTATTTGCACATATCCAAGCTGACGGATGAAATAATTTGCTATTTCACTTATATACCAATATCGTCTAATTAAACCTCAGAATATACATATATTACCAATTACCAAATTTTCACAAAAGGAAATATTCTCACATACTTAAGTTGAAATACGAAATACTTTACTCTTTAATATCAATCAGCATCTTCCAATCAAATCAGAACATTACTAATTATCGAATTTTTTGTTTCTAGGTGTCTGCGGGTCAGCATATGCAGCTAACAGGCGACCTGAAGCCAGGCGTATCAGTGGCGGCGCAACAGGGCATGTACTTTAACCAGCAACAGAACCAAAGTCAGTCAGGACCGGCCGGGCAAACAGACACGTATTGTTCGGTTTCTCAGTCTCAAACGATCAACTTCACGCAGCAAAGTCTGAGACAGAGAGCTGCGGCTGCAGCCGCGGGTGGCGTTTCCCAACCCGCTGGCGCTGCAGCTGCACGCAACCATCCCCAGCAAGTGCCACCGAATCAGGTGGATCAACATCAACATGCGAAGATTCTTCAGCAGCAACAGCTAATGCGCGCTCAGCAGGTATGTGTCTTATTCCATAATCGATCGAAAGTTTTCTAGAATGTCTTGTCGTGTGCTCTAGCCTGGAGGGTGTGAGCCAGGGGACTGGTTTATGGTTTAATTACCTAATGGTACCGCGAGCGATGTTTATCTATGGTAATAGAAATGGTGTTTCGCGAGTAAAGGGGTGAGGAAACTTGATTCGTGATGGGTTTGGTTTAATCTGCGGTTGATCGGGGGAATTTTAATTTCGATAAAGGAATAAGGGTGTTGTTCTTGGAATAAGGTTGGATGGAGGTTGCGAGGAACGCCGCGGTATTTTACACTCTCATCGCGATTGTAAATAATCGTGATTATGCGGAGGAAAATTTGCAAGATTGTAATTAGTTATTAAATTTTGATCGGAGAGATAACAGAGGGGTTCGCCGGAGAATTAGGTTTTGTAATAATTAATTCAACGGATAAAGTGATAGTAGAGATTGCGATGGCTATAATAGCGAGGGGAAGTAGGCTTTACAAAACATTTCCATTTAAAAATGTTAAGAATTTTGGGAGAAGTGAAATTTTTTTTTAAATTCTGCGAATAGAATAAAAAGAAAGAAATTGAGAATTCGCAGAGTCGTCGCGACGCGCGTTATTCGAAACATTAAGTTGGTATCCGGCGATGGTGAGCAACAGGTATCGCGGCTCCTTTGCAACTTCTTGGTTCCATCGCGCTGAAAGAAACGACGCAAATAGGACAAACGTCTTGGAAGCCGCGGAACAATGAATGGAAACTTTTTCTGTAACCGGGAAATCTGAGTTCGCGTGCACTTCCTGGAGAGAACATAATGTCTGGTGTTATCGCGACTAAACAAGATCTTGCCTTTTTTATGATGTTTACGAATGCGGTTTGCCATGCTCGAAGGAGCTCGATCGAGTGAAATTATTGCGGTTTGTTATTCACCATTTTTTGTTCCTGTTATTTATGTATTTTCATTGCTAAATTAAATGTTTATTTTACTATGTGCTATTATTCGTACGCAATTGACTGTGACTTCGTGTTACGATTTATTTTCTGAATATACGAAATTTCAGTTTTTTTTAATTTAATTATTAATTATTATTATTATTATTAATTTAACAGTTCACATATAATGAACTTTAACGTTAATCTTACGTTATAAACAATCTAACAGCATAAAAAATATTGTCTGACAAATGGAAATTAATTTAAATAAAGAGAATAATGTATGCATGATAATTCTTTTAATAAAAGTTCGTAATTACTTTGTTGTTACTCCAATATGGTTGCCTTCGATGTTAGACTTCTTATGAATCAGACACGACGATATTTACGATTTCAGAAAATATTCTAGGATGAACTTGAATTTGTTGTTTCGTATGTTTCATATTGTATTGTTATCTACAGTTTTGATTGTCAATTATCAGGATAAAAGTTAATATAAATAATCAGAAAAATGAAGTTGTCATATCCAGTGTTTGAATCTTAATAAAATTATATTATCCACTTTAAGTACTTCTTTCTGTCGCATAGCAAATAATAAAAGAAAACACGCACTAACAAACACTGTGACAATAAACACGGTGAATTGCTAATAAGCGATATACATAAAAAAGTGACCGTCGTGAAGATATTACGACGTTACGTGTGCAAATTTGTTCTCCTCTGCTTTTCATTCCATAAACACCATTTATGCATATCGGCGTGTGCATTCAGCTCATTAGAGTTTTAAATTGCAGGTGAACGCGTTAGTTTTACATCTTTACGAATTACGTCGCATTAAAGCCATTTAGAACTAGTAGAGTTTATCGGTCCATATTGTTCTTTGTGCCGACGCGAACAAAAGAGGAAAAGGAAAACAGAAAAAGACGAGACGAAAGACGTGCGTCTGTATCGAGCCTGTTGTTCTAGTTACTCGAGGTATAATGTAACGCCGGCAACTTTGCAATCAGACAACATTTGCATGCAGTCATTTACATCTTGTCCGGCACCGTGTTCTTCATCTTTTATGCATTTCCAATTTGCATCGGAAGAAACTGTGTCCACGAGCTCAATTACTGTCACTGAATCGTCTTCTTCCACGAATTATCCCCTCGAACACTTGCTCCTTCGCTCGACTATTGAAAAATTGCTAAAACATTGAATATCAAATTACACGTCGAGTCATCGAAATCACATTTGCATAAATTCGCCCCATTACCTGTCGATCTAATTCTATAACACAAACGTTATACGATATTCCTTCAACAGGAACGTTCGTAAAATGTGTGCCTAATACGTCGACTACTATCGTGGTCATCGATGAGCCACGTTTTACTATACCTGTTAGAATGATCAAAATAAGATAAAGACTTTCGACAAAGACTTAAATAACATTGTCGAAAGAAAGTGTCCAAATACAACATAATACTTTGCAAAGATTAAATATCATGGTATAGTATACCTCAATCTACTGAGGTTCTCAGAGCAAAATATATAAAAATTCGCGTGGCAGTTAACGTATCAAATGTTTAAAAAACATATCTGACGTGTGATTTATCTGTCAAAGTATAATTAATAATTCTGTTTATTCCAACCTATCGGGAATAGAAGAATGTAAATATCAAGAAATAACGTATCACGATAATCTATCAACATGCTCTCAAGAAAAACATACTGGAAGAAAATCGAAAGCTGTTCGATGAGCAGAGTAAAATTATTAACGATTTATAAATCGTAACGGGTTCTCTGCGGCGCGGTCACGTTCCCGCTCGCGGACACGCCGCACGATTTATTAACGAATGACTCAGTTGTAATACCAAGCATTACTTTAACGATGTTAGAGTATCGAAGGCAACTCTCTGATCGTGCTCCAATTACTAATTGTAGGTCTCACGCAATTGGTTAGTCATTCTTCATCAGTGCGGATCTTTCTTTTCTTCTTTCTCGATATTTCCTTCGATCACGTTTTCTTCCTTTTTCACTTTATGTTTTTCGTACGTTCGTTATAATGGAATAAAACAAACGCAGGCTGTACAGGTTGAAGAGTTAAACACCAGATCGTTTGATAATTGCTTGTTCTTGATGTTAGGTAGAATCTCTTGGAATCGTGTTACAAAATGAAGGAAGATTTTTCAAGATTGCATGGGTCGAGCTCTGGGTCACTTTCTATGTAATTGAGCTACCGTGAAGTGCAATCGCGTCCCCAATTGCCGTGAGAACGTTGGCGAAGTTTCCTCGATTTTCGAAGAATAACGAAGATTTGTTGCTTCTTCGGCGAAATGATCGATCTGTAATATGCGGTTCTCTTAAATCAGATTTTTTAACGATTGATAATCGGTTATATCGATTGCCACGATATGGTATCGACGAATATCTTTTCTTCTCTTTTTTTAGGAATTGGGATTAATTTAGATATCGATTTTAAATTATATTATTGTAATTATTCTCTCTATTTTTAAACCGTTTTTTTTTATTTTCCTGAATAATCTCCTTTATATCACAATTACTTAGATCGCCAAAATTACAAATATTAAAGGAAATTGTTAAACTAACAATTTTAAGTGATCCAGTCAAGAGTTAATCCGTAGAGAACCATTCATTTCCTTCTTCTCAAGTACGAATCAGTGGAAGAAAGCGCGTGAAATTGCTACATGCTGATTTTAAGAGTGCTTCCTCCGTTCACCAGAAGCTCGTTGTGAGAGCAATAGGGCGGTGCTCGCTTAATCGTTGGTTGTTGCACGTTCAACAACGGAAAAAATAATTATGTTTGCTGGCGAGAGTGCTCCGATTTTGCACGTTCAAATTTTTATACGTAGATAGAAAGTTTGGAACATTGCACCAATCACGTGATAACTATGTTATTTAATACTTATTTGCATGTTCTGAAAAATATAGCAAAACGGGGCAAGTTGAGAAGTTTAATCGCAGTTAAATAAAAGATTCTCTTAATATAAGCTTATGATTGATTCCAAGTCTTACATCTAGTGTACAGATATCTTGTGAAATTGAGAAAATAATTTCCTTCCATAATATTATATCGACATGAATATTACCAAAAAATAAAAATTCACAGGTGGCAAACAAAAAAATGTGCTGAATGTTTTATCTGCGTATTAAAAGTAGCATTAAAGTAGTAGAAACAATTGTGTAACTCACTGTGTGTCAGAAAAAATACAGAAGGGTGTAGAAAAGCGCAGACGATTTAGGAAGAAAGACGCAGAGAAAATGATGGAGATTGCCTCTGGTGGCACATGGTGAATGCGTATCTCGTTTGGTAATGAGGAAAACGTGTGGCTACTGTCTCTGGTTGCCTTTCCGTCTTCATTGTCGTCATCGTATACGCGGACTTTCGTCGACGGCCGCGTAACACCAGGAAGTGGAAATGCAATCCAAGGGGTCTTGTGCAACGACACCGATGCTCGGAACTTCCGTGCTCGCCAGTTCGACGACAATGCGACTCCTAACGAGTCATCGATGCGTGCCGTGAGCTGAGTTGCAATTATTCCCCGTGGAATCCGTCGGTCGGCTTTCTAACTCGTACCTTATCGCTGTTCAAGACTCGTCAGTCGAACCTTATATCGTGTTCTTCATCCGCGATTCCGTTTTAGTATCGCGCATTTATGACGTTACCGCAGCAGATAGCAGGTGTTTTTAGCAGAACCTCAAGTTCGAATGAAAAGATATATTACAATATTCTTCTATTGGGCAAGAGTGGTATTTGAGTAGAATTTTCAACGTTTGTGAATGTCTGTTAATTTTACGAAGCCTTCACGCGAATTTGATTATGTTGCTTATAGTTTTCCACATAATTAATAAATAATGCTTTATATACAGATTTAGTTATACACAAATAGTAGCATATTACTAGTAGTTCAATAGTACAGTTGTCCAAAATGTTTCTTTCGTTTTATAAGGAAATAATAAACGCACAATGTTTTTTGTTTTATATTTGTTTATTGAATTATACACGAACGTAATAATAGAAATATAACGAAATGGATCGTACCTAATTCAATAAAATAATATAAAACAGAAATTCTCGTTCGTCTATTATCAGCTTACGAAACGAAAGAAACTTTTCGGACAACCTAATACAACAGTAGTGTTACTCGCACTGGGCTTCGAATCGCGAAGTCAAAGTATCCGAGGCACGTAATTTCATGTAATTGAAATCCATTATTTACTTGTTCTTTCAGGTGATGCAACAACAGCACATGGCCGGAGGAATGGGTGGCGTGAGACCACCACCTCCCGAATACAAAGCGGCGGCTCAGGCCCAAATGATGCACGCTAGTATCGGCATGGGTCAGCAGCCTAGGTTTCCTAATACCGGGCCTATGCGTAGGGTTACACAACAACCTATGCCACCTTCAGGTGAGTACATCGTACTGTTCACAACTAATGAATGTATGACTCTTCGTTTGGCTAATTAGAACTCCTTCATACATATATGTATGTCAGTGTTGTTTCTATGTTTCGCTTATACCGATTAAGTTAATTATTAAGGATAATTGTATACTTCTCCACTATGCATAGTTCAATTATGTAATTAATGAAATGAAAAACATAAATTTAATATAAGTCGTTTCTTAATCTTTCAAAGCTCTACAGTTAAAATGTGTTGCTGTCTAATTTTGCTTATTTTTATAGTATTTGGTATATAATTTAGTTATTTGTTGGACCAGGGATTTAATTCTAAATACGAGTACACTTTAAAGAAAGAAACGGGGGAAAAGATGAAAGAAAAAGTAACACATACATTTTCAAGCACGTCGATCTTGTATACTCTTGTACGAAAACGAGGGAGCAAATGTGTATACGTTTTTAAAAGTGGAAATCAACCACGTCGGCACGATCCAATCCTCTGTTTCGCTTTTTACGCTGACAGTAGCGACGGTTACGTCACTTTCATATGCACTGGCCGGAGTTGGAAGGCACTTAGGGTAATGAGAAGCTGGGTGCTGCTATCGATTCCTCCGTCTTTCGTCGAAACGACGCGTTCAACCACTGTACGACAGTTTTGATTTCCCCGTTCTTCTGTCCTCGAATCGTTGTGATTTATTATCTCTGCTACATTATTTACGAACACTACGGAATAACGAAAATTACAAAATTATGGGAACTACAGAAATATACAAACTATACCGTGTAATAAAAATTGTAGAACCACGAGATTCTGAAAACATAGATAAAAGAACTGTACTCGAGGAAAAGATTACGACCATCAGATTTTTCTTCGAAACCTAGTTAAAGTTGCATTTCTCCATTTCGTTCACTCTTGTCCGCTATCCTTACAAAACAATATGTAAAATTCGAGTCATAAATGAGAAGTTCAGAAGGAGAAGGATATATGTGATAAAATTTGTGATTCAACGAAACTGTAGCTAAACTTGTTTGTATATTTCTAAACATTAAAACACATCACTACACGTACTCAAGAAGATTTGTATGTTCTCTATATATGGATATTATGTCAATACACTTATACTACTTCTCCCATTAAGTTTCTCAAATAATCCAGCCATAATTCAGACAAGGGTTACCTTGTCTCGTTTGACAAGACTGTGCACAGTTTTTGTACTAAAAGTTAAATAAAGCGTAATAGATGTATTTCTCTCGGAAATATTTTTTGGGCAGCGGTCTTGATTATTGGACTATTCCGATTACACAGAGCTACGTAAATCGAAGTGAGCAGACGTAAAGACGTAAAGAGTAAACTGTGAGTAATCGAGAAAAAATATTTGACCGGACGCGAAGCATTCATTTGAATAATGTTTATACACTTTTTAACCATCGCGATCGGTTAAATAAGTATTCGAGGGAAATGAGCCCGATCTCTTGCTGGATCCGCTCGAGGCTAGAAAGAACGAACGAGAACGAGATGTAGGTGTAGGAGCAGGAGAGGGTGGATTGGTGGTGGAAAGGGGATCGTAAATATTCTTATACATCGTAGCTCGTACGAGGCTCCTCTATCGATCTGCTCGGAGCTACTTTCATAAGATTCTATCCAAACGAAAATCCACAGAGCATTAAGGTTCTACGTTTCCTTCGTAATACGTATCTTCTTTACGTATCTGGCTAGCCAGAATGAAGAAACGTTTCCCCGCGATCGATCACCATCCTCTGCGATTCAATCGTCTGTTTCGGTCGTCGTAAATCTTACCTAAGATATTTTCGTATATAATTTGTAACAAGAAAATCCTTCTTCTGGTTTGATAAGAGATTTCCTGTTTGATACGACGAAGATTTTCTACGACTTAATTGTATACAAAATACATCATTGGTGGCAAATGTGCTGGAAGTTTTGAAAGATGAAGCTTTAAAAATATCCTTCTTTTTTCTAGTAGAGTTTCTTTATGTTTGTCCGCCTTGTTGTCAATTTTAAAAAAACTGTCAGACACAATTTACATATATTTATTCAATAATAAATTTACAACTAAGCAACAATGGCATAATTCTCAGTGGCAAGGTTTAAATTATTTTAAGAGACATAATATGTACCATTATAAAGAAAAAGGCAAATGAAAGCCATATATAATTTCTTTGAGAGCGACGATTTACTAATAGAATAAATTCTCAATGTCTGAAATTTCATCTTCCCTATCAACATGAAAGAAAGTGCATCTAAACCTTAAAGAAGAATCCTTAATATAGTCTTAGCCGTATTTTTATACAATCTTTTACATAAAAACCCTGAAAAATGACAATATTCACTAGCAATCACCTATCCGTTTGTTCTTGTTTTGTCGTAGGTCCGATGATGAGGCCGCAAATTGCGCAGCAGCAGCAGCAGGCGTTGCACGCTGCCGGTGGTAACATGTACATGGGCGGTGGCGGTATGGCCGCCATAGGCGGAATGCATCAGATGCATCAGCGTCTTGGATATCCTAGGACTAACAATCAACGGCCGCCTAACGTTAGCGTGGGTCCGCCTGATGGCCTTGGAAATAGTATCGCGGGCCGCGGCGCCCAGCAGGAGTGGCGACACGTTCTCATGCAGCAACAAGGCTTTCAGGCGCAGGCTTTGCGATCGCAATTTAACCAACAAGGTCACCAAGGTAAGTGTCTCTCTGGGACATCCATTATCATGTTTGTAATCCTGCGCGCAGTAGGCGATTCGTACGAGTAATCGCCGTTTCGAACGATATCGAATTAACAAATAACTTTTCTGTTCGGTTAACCGGTTACAACTATAACTCTAAAAATTATCTTCGGTTTTGAGAATTAATTTCTTCGCAAAAAATGGAATATTAAGAGATATTACGAATATTAAGAATGGATGTTATATACGTCTCTAATTAAATCTTATATTATAATATTGAATAGTAGAATGCGAGTTACATTTCATGGGATTTTATAATCCTATATTTCCTGGAGACAGGAATGTGGAATTTGAAAATTGGAAATTATTCTTTTACTCGTAATGCAGATAGCAAGATAATAATAGATTTGGTCTTGTATTAGTGTCTACCAATTAATCCATTGTAACAGAAAGATATTTTGTACAATTGTTATATTCGTAGTTCTATATTTTACAATGAAAAATTAAGCTGTATGATTGCAGTAACGTACATTTGTCACATTAGTTCATGATCCATTCCATATTGCAACACGAAGAGTCAAACCATTAAGGCTACATCTTTATACGTGATAAATGATGAATTAAATCATTGCGTTCCTGTAGACAGTAAATACCAGTTATCACAACGAAATGTAAATCGTGTTAAACCGTTTCACTTATCCTCATTTTCCAGGTGGATTCGGTATGGGTAACACAGGTGGAATGCAGATGAACGCCGCACAGATGCAACAGCATCAACAGTTGATCCGCTCACAGAGTGGAGGTATCGCTGGCTCCGGTATGGCCAACAGCACTCAGATGCAGCAGTTACTGTCGCAGCAACACCAGCAGCAAACATTAGCCATGCAGCAGAGTAATAATCAAATGTCACTGCAGATGCAAATGTCGCAGTCCTCATCAGTCAACTCTGTCAGCACTACCGGAACCGGTAAGTCTTGGACGATGACCATTCCCTGATTCCAAACCGCGGAGAATATTGATCGAACGAGATCTTGCGTTAAACAAGAAAAATGATTTCGACGTGATTAATCGTCCGATAAATGGTGGATCCTGATCAATTTTCGTTACCTGATAATTTTATGATTGATTCAATGAAACTTATGATTTATTCAAATGGATTTCTTTCAATTACGCGTGTTTACCGTGAAAGATTACAGTTTCGTATGATATATTAAATAGAATAATAATACATAATAGTTACGTAATGATTTGTTCGCTAACAAAACGTATAACGAAATAATTAATCGTGTTAACGATGTTTTCGACAGTTAAGTTTATATCTTTGTATTTATTTTTGTTATATTAGTATGATAAATCGGGCTTCTGTTAGAAAATTAATAGAATATTGAAACATGTTTTACGATTGTTATATGCGAATTTAAGTTGTTCATGTTATTATTTCTTAATGAAGTATCCATTGTAATTGATCAATAAAGTTCAAGTTCTCCCTTTTTACATACAAGATTATCTTAAGGAATTGTTGTATTACAAAAACAAAACCAAAGATACATTGATTATTTCTAAAAATTAATAATAGTGTCATAACACACGCAGCGATGCTATTAAAATTTATTTATACAGGAAACAGCTGAAATTACATTTTTTTCGTGCTTAATACGAAAATATGCAAATACTTTAACTCGTTCTATCCTCGACCATATTATTACACTATCAAATCATTTGTACTAATCCTCATTAGTGTATTTATCCTCCTTATACATTATCATAAAATTATTTGCTCGTTATCAATCACGTTCGAACGATTCCCTTGCAGGTTCTCCCCTGCACCCGCATCAACAGTACGGTGCTGGTAGTCCAGGAGTGCGCAGCCTGTCTCAACAGCAACAGCAACATGCGCAACCGCCGGCCACCACTACGGACCCTTCCGTAGCCGCAGCGGACTTTAGCCTCGAATTTCTGGAGAACCTTCCGACTGGAGACACGTCGAACTTCAGCGCTCAGGAACTGCTGAATTCCCTCGACCCTACGGCGGGCTTCAACCTCGATATTCTGTAAGACCACGCCTATCGCGGTCTATTCGGAAAATCGGATTTTAATTCACTCATAGACCGGTTTAAAACGCAAAAAAAAAAAAAAAGTGAAAATGTGAAAAAGAACGACGTACGATAATACATACACGCGCTAGGATCGATCACCCCCAGGAAAAACGCTTACGTCCATAAGTAGATTCGCTTTGACTGCACGCGCAGCATTCTCCGTCGTATGCTGCGCTGACAATTCGTTTAACAGTTCCTTCGAGATCGATGAATAATGACGAGACGTAATCGTCGCGTCGAGAGAAAATTAGTTGGTAAAAGTTAACAGGTTTACTGGGTTCGTGGAACGTGATCGTACCATTTGTTAGTCTTGATGGTAATGTGGCAAAACTGTAGCGGTGAATGGACTGTGAACGGAGTCGAAAGTAGACGAAACGAGTGAAAGGGGACGAGGAGACATAAGATTATTGATTTCCGTGTTGTGACGACCACTCGTCGAACCGCGACGATCACGGTTACCTGTAACGTGCGTCCTCCAATGATCAGACATGTTCATCGATTAATCTAATTTGAAAACGCGCAGTCGGGGTGTTTGATCCAGTCGAACCAGAAGTAAATGGCGGTCGGTATCGCGACACGTGCATATGATAGATCCATACGTGTAGTAAGTTTCCTCAGACAGTTCGATGTTCGGCTTGCGGACGATAGAGGGTGCGCGAGTTGAAAAATTCGTTCGTCAGAGGGCATCCGGTTCGACGTCTCGCTTGCATGGAAACCGGTCGTAGTGCATTTTCGGCAGCTATCCTTCGGCTGGCGACTATTCTTCTAGGCAATCATCTTTTAGTAAAATTTAATTTCTTAAACGATAAACGATCAAAGAAGCAGCAGAAACAAGAGAGTAAGGAAAAGAGAGGTAAATAGATCGAAATAGAACCAGCGGACGGTCGACAGCGTGGGAAATCAAGAGGTACGCGTAAAAATTCGTCCCGTCGTTCGTTGCTCCGCAAACGTTTTATATTACATATACACATATAATAATATATATAGTGACGTTTAATCGCCATGTAAGTGGCATGTTCGAATCCTTTTTTTTCGCTGCTCCCCATGTTCTCAAGTTTTCGCAGTGACGGTCGCACCGGAGTGAGGATCGATCGATCTTTCTCTCTCGAGTGCACGCGTCGACGACACTGCGCGGTGACTTCGACGCGCACTCCACAAAACGACCAACGGTACAATTCATTCTCTTGATTTTTCACGCTATGATCCACGATCGAGAATCGTCAGCGGACAGGCGAACAAAAGAAAATATCGTCCTAATAATCGTCGGTTCACGATCGATCGTGTCGTCGTTTTTGTTACAATGACGTTCCATTTATCCTTTCGGTCGACGATCGAGCGAAAGAACATTGAATCGTCGATTTTCTTGAACGAATCGACATTCGACCGTCGCTGAACTTCGATTTACAGCTAATTACATTATTACGATAATAACAATTGCTAGAGATAATAACGTATTTAAACGATGCCGCGAACGATCGCGTATTCTACAATTAACAGAAAGTCAATTATGAGATATATTATTCGATTCCCGATGAATTACATCGTGGCCTGCGACGACGGGCCAGTGTTTCGGCCCGATCGATCGGTCCACGTCTCGCAGGGTTCGCGTCGCGTTTGATGATGAGGAGAGAAAGAGACGGAGCGAGTAAGAGTGGGAGAGAATGAAGAAACCCTTCCTAAGAACGCAGTGTTAGTGTTGCTACGGGATAAATTACAATCTTGACTGTACATAAAAATACACGATTACATAAACACACATACATACACGTACACGTACACATACGAGTTAGAAGAAAATTCAGGACGATAAGTTCGCAAACTTTAGCCGATTAAAATTTAAGAGCCCTACGATATAGGTGAATATTATACATATATATATAAATAAATAAATATATATATATATAATGATAATAGTAATCGATGATAACGCACGATTCAAGAGCGAATGGCGAGAAATAGTGATACGGATGAAAATAGAAAGAGATAGAATATTTGAGAATATGGGAAAAAAAGAATATAATTGGTGCGAAAAAGTGAAACGAATGAATCGGTGAGAAAGAATGAGACAACGCGTGATTGTGTATGTGTGTTTCGCGCGGCGATAAAGCACATTTCCTCGATCCGAGCGTATTTATTGAGTTTTAGTTCCATAGAATGTGCTCTGTCGCCGAATTCGACAGGTTGCACATGAAATAATTACGGTCAGCTGCGAACATCGTTCTTGGTACGATGAACCGAATGCTCTTCTCGCGGATATTCCGGTTCTTTTCGGCTCTTTCGAAATACCAAGAATCGTTGTAACAGGATAGCATTAGTACTTATCGTTTGATCCATTTTCAGTCAGAATTCATGCGAAACGTTCGATTGATACGGTGATTTATGAAATGTATCGAGCTACAGTTCATCGTCACCAGATGGCGGGTTCGCGACTAATCTTCCAAATAGTAAATACATTCCATAGATAATGAAAATGGAGTTAGAGATTCATGGTTCGTCTAATCAAAACTATCGTTTCTAGAAAAAGAGAGAGAGAGAGAGAGAGAGAGAGAGAGAAAGGTCGAAATAGATGAAAAAACGAAGTTTACGAGGAAACCGTCGAGATAAGATAGACGCACTAGAATTCAAGAACACCGAGTGAATATACGGGACACCCGGTAGAAAGTAGAAAAGAAAGACAGCAGAGAAACGAGAGTGCAGGAAAGTAACGAAAAGTAAAATAATCCTCGACCGTTCGCCGAAAAGCGTGCACGAATACTTTCCGATTGGAGTTTCGCTCGTCACTCGCAGTTATATTCAGCGCTCGAATGGAGATCGCGTCTCCGATTTCGAGCATGTTCGTGTCATGCGAAAATTAGCAAAAAGAAGACAGTACGCGCGCCGCGCGGTTCCTTTTTTTTTTTTAACGTAAAATAAATAAAGGAAGAAATTTTCTTGAATCAGACGAAACGACGTCATTTATTGTCTTGTAAAATATTGGGGCCATGAAACATAATCTAAAGAATGAAAAAAACGACATAAAAAAAGCGAAAAATGTGGAGAAAGAATAATAATTAAAAAAATGGGGGGAACGAAGGGGACAGGTGCTCTGATCGTGTCACGTTGATTTAATGAGGACGTATGATGTAAACGGAGAGAATCAAGAATAGTGATGAGAGTAACGAAGTCGCCACACGTGGTTGTTCTGTTCTCTTTGCTTTTTTCCATGATTCTTAATAGAAGTAATGAATATACATACGTTTTTTCGTGGACGAACGAAAGCGAGAGAATGCGAGAATGCGAGAGAGAAAGAGAGCATTAGGGACCAACCAAAAAGAGAGTTAAAAAGCGTGCAGTGGTGTCGATTGTCGCGGTGGATCGTTTTTCCTTTTTATACACACGACAAAACGAGAGAGAACAATGGAGAAAGTGAGACATCAGTGCCTCGAATTATTTCGTGACAGAACACCGGACTAACAGTTCTAATCTCTATTATTTTCACGAAAATCTTTACGCGATGCATACAAAATGTGTTTCCGATCCTCGTGAGTATGCCACTCGATCTTCCACGTTTTAGGGGAAAAAAATGAAAGAGAAAAATGGACATAAAGATTGAAATAAGATCCATGAAAAAAGTTAACAACGATCGAGCTGTTTTCTCTTGCACTGTCGACAGTCGATGTTGGTTAGACGACGTTTCAGCCGGAGCGGACAAAATAAAAGAAAGGCTCCCGGATATGTGTCAGTTCATCGAGGAGTCTCGTGCCGGATAAATATATACCTAATTATTTATAATATTTATAACTTTATATGATACACGGGCATTTCGCATAGAATAAAGTTCATGTTGAATTTCGAACTGTTATTAATAAAAAGCGTTGAGTTCCTACAATCGTTTCTTTACTTCGCTTCTGGATAATATTATCGTCTCATCTCACGACGAGTCGTATATTTCCAAATCGATTTTCCATTTTCCAACACAACAACAAACGGAGAAACCAAAGATTAAAACGGGAGAAATCGACCGTGTAACTCGATGAAATTTCGTTCCCAATGATAAACAACGCGTGCGGGACGCGCCATAAATGTCGATAAAACGGTACTGTTTGCCGGGTTCCCCGTAACTTCGCTAATTGTCGATTCGTGTTAAACCCGTGATCCATCGGACTGTTTAACGCGTTTCAATGTCGGTTATTTACACGCGAAGAATATAATCGAAACACAGTTCCTACATAGAACAGCCAGAAAGCGGCACAGAGCAGGACCAACCAGAGTCTCATCGATCTGTCCGCGATCCTAACCATTTTGCATCTTCCATTCATTTCACGGTATTATACGTACTTCCAATGTTCACACGTCTCTCGTGCAATCGAACTAAACGTTTCGGGGATCGTTTCATGCCTACACAGATTTTCCCTCTGATTGGGCCATTTTTCGAAGTGCTCATCTTTTTATCGATTCTCTCCGGAGAGAATCGGAGGCGGATGCGTTTCTGCTCGAGGACACTGCCGGCGATCGCTGAAAAATTCACGATAGCGTTCATCGATCGACACGGTGAAAAAGAGACAGAGAAACCAAATGAAAATAGCGAATCCTGACTGATCCGGTGGTGGCGCACGCGAAGCGTATCCACGCTGTTTGCGCGATAATCCTAACGAAACTTCGCTCATTATCGATTCCTTCGAGGCTGTTGTTGCTAAGCGGATTCCTCGCGTTCCGTGTTAATCCTCGTTCCTCATCGAATATTTCTATATTAACAAATATTACGGTATTACTCTCCGTGAGAGGAGGAACCACTTTGCTTGTTATCTCGTAGGTGAACCAGTTAACTCATAGAATTCATTGTTTCTACGAAGACGACGTTTTCATCTGCACCTCGACGTTCCGACACTAGGTCGAACGGCGGCGGCCTAACGCGTACGGTCGCGACGAACGCGGGGGCGGAAAGGGGCGGAGGATCAATATCACGGTTAGGGAGAGACCAGACTGAAAATAGGAGCGAGTGTAGGAGCAGCGATGAGGGATAAGGATTACAAGAGGAGAGAGAAAAGGAAAGAGGAGGGAAGCCAACCCGAAAATGTCAATTCGCCGGCCTTGGCTCCTCGTGAAATTACTATCGTGGCATAAGGGTAGAGCTCTAAACGGACTCTTACGGTTTTACGGGAGAATTACCCTCGGATAGAGCAGATGTCTATGGTGATGGAGAAATATTTCTGTGGCATCGGATTATGATTCTTGTGAGCAATAACTCCAGTAGATTCAGTTGAGTTTTAGGTCACGGAGGATCATATGGATGTAAAAGATTCATAGTAATTTGTTTTTGTATCATGTTTCGTTGATCGATTTGGGTTGTTCGTAGAATTACGTTCATGTAAATCGTGTCATAATAGAATCGTATTCTTAGTTTCTGTTTTATTAGAGTATCCTGTTAATTCGAAGTTTTGTTTTGCTTTATTCGTTTATTAAATTTTGTTTTGGATAGATTCCGAAATTGATTTTTGGAGAATTAACTGTGTCATTCTATCTATCGAGATTTAGTATTTTGAAATTCACTCGAGAACCTTCAATCTATTTAGAATCTCATTAAGATTTGTCAACCAAAGTTTATCCAAGCTTTTGTAATTATTAAATATTATTTAAAACCCAAATAGTATTAGTATTTGAATAAAGTCGTCGATCTTAGATTCGCAATTCTATATAAGTATGCCAAGGTGAAAAAGGCATTGATTTATAATCTGATCGTATTGATAACTATATCCTTGGTTAAGTGTCGTCCTATATACCAATATGCATATTGTGCAAGCTATACTGTGATTAATAAGTCTTTTCTTTCATACAAATTCGAGTGGGCCAATCGTTTTTCACCAAAGTCCATGATTTTGAGAATTAGTTCATTAGATGTTGTATATAATGAACGATATAAGAAAGTGAATTTGTTAGGGCAATCTTACTTTCCTTTACTTCCATTTCCAGTAGGTCACGACTATTTGAGATGAAAGTAAGAAATAAGTATTACTAAAGATAAACGACAAAAGTGAAATAGAATAATATATTCGGTTTGTAATAGTTTGCAAATTTCATTGATAGAACATGTAAGTGCAATGACGATCCACTGGTCGACATCGACAGAGCACGCAACGCTCCACTATATACACAACACCGAATGGCTCATGAAAAATCTGTGGTGAAACTATCAATTAACTGACCTTTGCGATAGAGAAAGGCAGAGTTCACGTAACTATTCTGGATTAGGACAAATTCTCGTTTCGAAGTTGCACATTCTAGCAACTACAAATTACGCAAACACTGAAGACGTTTGAGTCGCGTAAAAATCTCGAGTCCAAGTACAGTAGAGCAAAACAAACTTCCGGAAATATCTCGCGAATTATCTGTTGAAACAGACAAGAAGATATGATTTTTTAATTTCCAACGTAACGGTAAATATGTTGACTAGAAGGAACGTGTTTGTTAACTCACAGTCGTTTTTTCCCTAAAACGGCGACAGATCTGAAACGTTGATCATCCTTCGTCGTAAAAGTCAGCGAGAGTAAAAGTATCGAGATATTTTCTAAGTTCTTGTTCTTGACACAGAAGAAACAGTAACAATAAAAACACACACATATAATTTCACTCTATTGCGAGAGAACAAAAAAAGAAAAAAAAATGAAGTATAAAAATGTGAAAAATTGGACGGTATACCTATATTTCAAGGTTATATAAAACCAACTCGTGGTTCTTGTATCCAGTTTATTTTATACTCGCTTGCCTTTTGTGTAGAGCGTCGACTAGATGATTTTCTACTGATCCTCTCTTTACAAGAATACGAAAAACAGTCGTCGAGGTTGTCGCAAACATCGAAACCTCTTTTTCATAAACGTTACTCATGTACCGTCATCCAGGGAATTTCGTTTTTTTCCAAAGACAGTCTCTACGACGAACACCCGTATATCCTCGAAAATTTTATTTCAATTTGCGTTTTAATGAACGATCGGTTTTACGTGTTCCTATTTCTTATATTAGAAACTATATTCAAGTTTAAACGTGAATACCGAATTAATTATTAAAACTCTCAGTTTGTCGAGGTTATTGAACTATAGCGAATTTTCAATTCGAAGAGACTGTTCTTTGCAACAACGAAATCGATTCAACGAGAGGAAGAGGCGAGAAAAAGCAGAGGGTGACTCAATTGAGAATATAATAATTATACATATAGTATATAGCTATATATACACACACACGCATATATATATATATATATATATATATATATATATATATATATCTTTTTCTCGACAATTCCTTCGAATGAACCAATTGATTATATATATATCTCGCGGTAAATGAATACAATTCAGAATAATGCTTGAGGGATCAGTATTTATAATACTCGAGGAGGTTTCGATAAATGCGATAAAATAATATTTGACCAACAACGATGACTACGACGACGACTCAGAATCACGGCGACAGAAGCATAGCGACGTATCGGTTTCTTTTTTCCTTCGTCGTATATTGTAAATAGCGTGTAGTAAGTCAGTATGCGGTTGGTGGGAGGTAGGTAGAGACAAAGAGAAAGCGAGCGAAGCACGTGACTGTAATTTTTGCGGCTGACGGATAATCGGCGAACACCGCCGCGCCACAGAGTCTTGATGTTTTCTTCTTCGACCGAATTGCGCGCGAGAGGGGATCGAGAATGCAAACGAAAGCCGTTTCTCTCCCTTCTCGGCGAGAAATCGCTTCGAACAGGTCATAGGATACGGTCCGTGACGGTACGTAACGGGCGTGCACAGTGACAATCTTGCGAAATAAAACGAAACGAAATAATTAATGATTGAGAAAATTTAAAAAATTAATTATTGAAAGTCACTATTTTATGAATGGATAGGATGAATCGATATATAACTAGAAGAAAAAAAAAAAAAAACGGAAGAAAGATAATGTAGAGCAAGAAGCGAATAATATCGATGTTGATTAAAATTCTGTTGATTGAAATTCTAAATTCTTTAATTACAATTGTGAATTAAGGAAAATAATACGATAGGAAGGGTAAAGAAGAATCACACGCGAAACGGGATGAACGTGCTAGCGCTTTCGCCGCAGATCAATCGACGCAGATTCAATACTCTTTCTTCATGCTATTGTTCTTAACGAGATTGTGATATATTATATTGTTAATGCTGTAACGATAACTAGATGCGCGTACGTATAGAGGGCGCAATTGTTCGTCGCGCGGAAGTTTTAGTCAAAAAGAGGGCGCAGCAAGCGATCATCCCGGGGACTCGAATGAAGCAGATTCTTCGCGAGTGTTCGCCGATATAGTTTTCGATGATCCGTGCCGTGAAATTTACGCTTCGCCGTTTCTTTCCGTTCGCGAACACGTGAAAGCAGATCGGTTTACCGAGAGAGAGAAAGACAGAGAGAGACGAGACGAGGTAGCAATAAAACAGTAGTGAAACAAACGAGGAAAAAAAAGAGCGAAACAGTAAGAGATAAAGGAAGAGTTAGAAATAGAGAGTGAGTGGACACGCGTTGATTGGATGGAGACGCGAGGGAAACAATGCCTGTAAATAAACGAACAAAACAGAAAAAAAAGATGAAATGAAGAAGACAGTGTTGCGTTATAGTTATTTATGTTGCTGATCGAAGCGAATTCGATAGTGAATTATTGTAATAATTCGTAATTTAAGACGGAGAACGGAGGAAGAGAAATGAGAAATCATATACACAGATTATGTACATAAGCTAATGGGTAATATCTCCCTTGGTAAAGGATAGTTTACGGATAGTTATTTTTATTACTATTATTATTATTATTTCTAAGTAACTATTATTATTATCATATTATTATTGTCATATTATTATTTTATTATTATTATTAATTATTATTATTACTTATTACTATTATCATTATTAATATTATAATTACCATTGTTATCCTTCGGCCAATGATCTCAAAAGCAAGATAATTATGTTCGGATGAGAGTGTTGCTAAATCTGAGCCGATTTCAATTTTCATCAAAGGCCACAGTGGGAAAAGGATCACCGTTTTCGTTCATACATTCAAGACACCGATTCTACTTCTTCATCTCTCGTGTTTTCTTTTTATCGACTTTTAATTATTTCCTTTTTTTCGTTCATTCGTCCGTTCCTTCCTTCCTTTTACTTTTATTTCTGGCCTATGTACTCTCTAAACATGTTTATGACGCACTCGAAGCGAATTCTTCGTCTACGGTTGCGCTTCGTTTCCGGTTCTAGTAAATTTCGTTACACTTCTAATACGACGCGCACATTCTAAAAGATAATGAACGCGCGGTTTTTGAATTCTTTCCTCCGTTTCGATTTATCTCGGATCACTTAGACTTCTCTTGGCTTTAAGCACACGATAAATAGACGCGTGATCAGAGAATGAACGTTCCTTTTTTTTATTGGGCCATACATTCTTTCATTGCATAAGAAAGAACATAAACAGGATAAATAATCGTTTATATCGCTATAGGTCCCGTTTATATCGAGTTATTTTATAAGTGTTTATCAAATGAGTAATATGCCCACTTAAAATTCGTGAACTCTAATTTTTATTTTGTTTCATCGTATGTTACGTGCGAACGGCAGTTCTATATAAAACACGGAAGGTTATTTGGTTTTGCCCTAGATTCGTCGACGAATCCTTTAAGTGAGGACATTAAGAGAAAGAAAAAGAAAAAAAGGAAAAAAATAAATAGCGGTTTAATATAATGTAATTCGAAAGTGACCTATTAAATGAATGAATTTAGTTAAATCTGATAGCGGTGCAACGCTGATCAAATTATTCATAAACATGTTTTATCAAACGAGAGTCAAGACATTTTGTCATGTCTTTGTATATTTTTATGCAATGTTGTAGAATGATATTGTTTCAAATATATTATACAGATAATAATAATAAACAAATTTATATGCCATAACCTGTGTTTAATTTACTTCAATGTCATCCCACTTTACTTCCTATCCTAGTATTTAAGTAATTTTTTTAGAACTAGAACGAAAACCAAAGTTTTTAAATTCAATTACTGAACAGTTCCAATACGTAATGCAAAAAGTTAGCTTTTGCTTCAATGTCATGTAGGGGATCGAATAATGAGACTATCAATATGTGTACTCGTTATTGTATTTAAAACAGATCTTGTCGCGAAACGATATCTATACAGTCGTTTAGTCACAGTCTATACTAAATCGCTTGCGATCACGTTTGTTTATTTATAATCGTCAGAAGAAGATCAAGAGATACAAATTCGTCTTGCTTTACGGTTACATGTGGCGGCGCCATTGTTTTGCCCGGAGTTCGTAACTCCTTACAATACCTGTGACCTAACGGTCTTGATACACCGAAGCAAAACAACATGGTTTAAGACAAATTCTAACTCTTGTGCCACTACAATCATAAAGATTTTGCATGAGAGACAATTTCAGAGATCAACAGAACAGAAATGAGTCATCTGACCTAGTACTTGATAGGTAAGCCAATTTTCTATCGAGATTTTGCTTCTTTACTACTTTACTTACAAATGTTCTCAAAAATACGACTGCATATCAAAATCTACAGTCTAATCATGATTATTTATTTTTACATTTAGTAATTTGCATTCTAATGAAATTCATATTGTAATATTTCAATTAAAAAATCACATTACAAAATAAATAGAATATCTTACTTTACTTTATAATAGAATGTGCCAGCTTCTGTATGATCATCTTTTTATAATAGTATAATAGTATATACAGTCCCATAGAAAATCAAAAGGTGAACTCAGGAAATAGTTAAAAACACGCGAAATTTAAAAAGGAATAGTTTTCAAAAATTCTGAGAAATGACATCAAATCCTAACATTTAACGAAATAGTGCCATCTTCTATGTTATGATGATTTCCTGATACAAAATCGCAAGTCGGCTGAAAAATTTTTCAATCAGTTGAAAATTTCGGTTTTGAGAAATTTTTGGAATATGATGTTATTTCCAACAATGGCCGAGGTCGCACCATCTCCTATACTATTATGTTCTATTGATACAAAATCGCTATTTTGGCTGACAGATTTGTGGCTCGGACGCCAAATTTCAGCTTTTGGATTTTCTTAGAAAATGGTGTCATTTTCTGGAATTTTGGAAGATTTCTAATACTTCTCATGACTCTTAATTGAATACTCTATTAATACTCTTTTAATACTTAACAATACTTATCGATTTTCTCGAACTTCTTGATCATTTTTTAATAATTTATTCCTTAAACTAATAGGAATTGGACAGGATTTAAGGATTATGGATGCTGGAAGGATTTTATATAATTAAACGTTTTGTTTATTGGTAAGCTTACAATAATTGTACAATTTTACAACTTATGTACAATAATTTGTGTAATTGTATCATTTTATAATAATTTAATTCTGTTACTCAACCGATGGAGCAAAACAATTCTTCTCGTGTGAAAATGATGACCAAAATCTTATATGTATGTGCTCGTGGTGCCATGCAGCGTTTTACCGCTCGTTTTCGAATCGCCGGTAAGCGCCTGGCTTTGGACCAATTCCGTGCGACGTCAATGTTAGTGGCGTTTTAGTTATTTCGAAAGCATGGCTATGTCTACCGTTCATAGATTGAGGTTCGCAATTAAATTCGGAAAAAACCTTACAAGACCGTTAAGTCTGAGCTGTGGAAGACGAATTTTAGGAAAACAATGTCAGCGGTTTTCAGGTTTGTATATTTTTCACGTCATATAATTTTCATTTCTATATTATTTTTTTAATTACATACATTTTAAGGTTATGTGAACATGTTTTCCTTAATCCTATAAGATGAATTTAATATAATATTTATATAATTACCTTCTGTATACACAAAATAATTGATTTTTTAATGTATAGGTATAGTTGGCACTCTGGCACAAAGCTATTCTTCTCAGGCAGCGACACAAACCACAGAAACTCATAATATTATAAAAAATGTAGAAAAACCTACAGGTATTTGCACGTGTAATATTCAAAATATATCTTTTATATAACATCTTTTAATTTTTTTAGAGGAAGGAGTCAAACATGAATTCCGGTCAGAAACACAGATGCTTTTACAAATTGTTGCAAAGTCCTTGTATTCAAATAAAGAAGTAACATTGCCCTTATCTTATGCTATTATCTTAATGTTACTTAATTTCTAGGAAATAAACATTTAATCAAAAAATGTTTTCCTCTTTTACTTTGATCTAAAGGTATTTCTACGTGAATTAATTTCTAATGCAAGTGATGCACTTGAAAAATTAAGATATATGCGCTTAAGTGATGCTAAAGCTGCAGATATTATTGGTGACAGAAATTTGGAAATTCATATTGGTACTGATAAACAAAATAGAATACTTATAATTCAGGATACAGGAATTGGTATGACTCATGAAGAACTGGTATCAAATCTAGGAACTATAGCTAGGTCTGGTTCTAGAGTAAGTATAATTAACAATACCAATTAAAATGAATTAATTATATACTACATATATTTTACAATTTTAGCCATATTACACAGAAACTTTTTATTTTATCATGTAAATTTTTCTTTAACATAGGCTTTTTTAGAAAAATTAAAAGGGAAACAAGATGCCGGTGATATGTCACAAATTATTGGGCAATTTGGAGTTGGCTTCTATAGTGCCTTTATGGTTGCTGATAAAGTAGAAGTGTTTACAAAATCATATGCACCAGATGCTGAAGGCTTTTGCTGGACTTCTGATGGGTAAAAAGAGTGCTTTTTAATAATTAATTTAATAATTAGAAATTTTTACTTTTATGAAATATAGTAAGGTATATGTATATATTATTAAAATATAAATTATTATTCAGTTCTGATTCATTTAAAATCTCAAAGGCTGAGGGAGTTCAACCAGGAACTAAAATTGTTATACACTTGAATCTCGAGTGCCGGCATTATAGCGATGAGAACACAATTAATGGTATGTGGTTTAAACATTTTCATGCGATTATTTATTTTTAGATTATTGATTAATCTATTAATATTTCACAGATCTCATCATAAAGTACAGCAACTTTATCAGTAGTCCTATTTATGTTAATGGCAAAAGAGTTAATACCCTGCAGGTATGATAGAAGAAATGCTTACATTTCCCAGGATATTTTATATTGAATTGTGTAGCTATATGTATCTTTTTTAGCCATTGTGGATGCTTGATCCAAAAGATATTACACCATTACAACATAATGAGTTCTATAGGTTTATTGGGAACTGTTTCGATTCTCCGCGATTCATATTACATTACTCGACCGACGTTCCACTTAATATAAGGGCGTTATTATATTTCCCAGAACAAAAACCACCATTATATGATTTCGCGAAAAGTGAAACAAGTGGGGTTTCGTTATATAACCGTAAAGTTTTAATTAAAAATAAGGTCGAAAATATTTTGCCAAAGTGGATGCGTTTCATCAAAGGAGTAATTGATTCTGAAGATATTCCTCTTAATTTAAGTCGTGAATTATTGCAGAATAGTGCTTTAATTGGGTAAGACAAAAGTTGATTAAAATATGTAATGTTATATGAATGGTCGTAATCATTTTAATTTGATTTATTTATTTTAATTTTTAATGTAGGAAATTGCGTAATGTTCTAACCACGCGAGTCTTAAAATTTTTGAAAGAAAAATCTCAGAAATATACTGAAGATTACGACAAATTTTATAAAGATTACAGTATCTTTTTAAAAGAAGGTATTGTAAGCACTGATATTCAAAAAGAAAAGGTAATATATATATATATATATATATATATCTTTTTTATTAATACATGTAGATATTATTTTCATCGCTTCTGTAATAGTTTTTATTATATATATCTTTGTTTGGTTCTTGTGTTGTTGTTTATTAGGAAGACATCGCTAAAGTTTTACGATTCCAATCGTCTGCAATGCCACCGGAGGTATTAATAAGTCTAGAAGATTACTGCAAACGAATGCCTTCTAATCAAAATAAGATCTATTACCTGTTAGCACCAAAGTAAGTTAATTACTTTTCCCTACTATAAATTATTATGGCAGTATTTGTATTTACTTCTTAATTTTAGCCGAAGCTTAGCTGAACAATCACCATATTACGAATCTCTAAAGAAACGGAATATTGAAGTAATATTTTGCTATGAAGCGTATGACGATGTGATTTTCTTACACTTAAAACAGTTTAACTCTCATAAGTTGACTTCTATTGAAGAAGAGTTATGTGAACCAGATTCAAAATCTGATAGTCCTGGTACGTGATATGTCTGAATGACTTTCGAATTTGTATAAATTGTTCTATTTTAATATTTCTTCTTGTTTAGGTATTATTAATAAAGGCGAAATGGACAATCTTATAACATACATGAAGAAAGTTTTGTCCGGAAAGGCTCATGACATTAAAACAACGACTCGACTTGAGTCACATCCGTGTGTTGTTACAGTTCCACAGATGGCAAATGCAAGACACTTTACCCGCATACAAACACGTCAATTAGGAGATGAAATGTTTTACTCCATGCTTCGGCCATGTTTGGAAATAAATCCTAATCATTTCCTCATTAAAAAGCTTTGTGAATTAATGAACACCAATACAAAATTAGCAGATCTTCTTATACAACAGGTATTATGTTATGATCTATTATGTTATTTTTGATAGCCTCGGATTTTATGTGTTCTAAATCTCTTCTTAATCTGTTCCAGTTATTCACGAACAGTATGGTAGAAGCTGGTTTAATTGATAACCCACGTATATTATTAATGTCTCTGAATAAATTGCTGACTGCAGCATTAGAGAAACATTAATTTACATAGAATATTTGCAAAAATACTGTTTAATAAATTATCAATATGTTCTATATATGAATATTTCAAATAAAACAATTAATGGGCCATTGTACAATTTTCTACGATCAAAATTTATTTTGCAGAAAGGAAAAAGATTCATTGTATTATCATTTATATTTATCACTTTCGTAGAATAAATTATTTTATGTATTTTAGTACATTCATTGTTCCATTCAGCTTAATTAATAAACTGAGACATGGAAAGGAATCATTTGAGATCGGTAATCTATACTTTTATACTTCGTGTGGTAATGGTTTTGGAACTAATATAATAACAGAAAACGTAGGCAAGATTGTATTATTTATTACAATAGGTTGATCTTGTACAAATTAATTATAGCCTTCTAATTATAACAAGTCAAGTTCCTCATTGTTTGAAGGATTTCATGATATCGATATGTATCCTATTAGCAGGGCTAAGTTGCGGTGAATTTGGAAGTTGTACCCACATCTTTTTCGTGTTTAATTTCCTACATTCTTCATTGTCGTATAATTATGGCAAGTTACAATAAAATAAGAAATAAGTGGAACTATTTATTATTTTATAAATTATAGTCAAGTATAAAGATCCATAATAAGTAGTTTGAAAAATAAAAAAAGTAAACGCACACAAATGAAATATATTCGTTTCGATCAATTCCGATTGCTTAAACCATTAATAGTGCGAAATTATTAAATCCTACTTTACGAAAACGTTTCGTCCAAACCTTAATATCGCTAATCGGTCAGAACTTCTATAAAATATTGCGCTCCCTCATTTTTATCTTTACAACCAAATGTTTTGTAACGTCCACGTGATTACAAACTGATTGGTACAATATTTATAAATGGATGATCTCGTTTCATCCGCATCAGTTTACAGTCTTTAACCAATATGTTTTCATTGTTAATCCGTAAAATATAAAACTAATCTTAACAGTTACGAACCTCGCTGTGCTTCGACGCAAACTGAAATTTTCATTGCGTGTTGATGTTGATTCTGATACAATTTGTTAAGTTAAAACTGTACAGTATTCTTATATATTTCATTCTAATATAGAATAAATTGTCTATGTTCAATTGTATCCGTGTAAGTAATTGCATTGAAATTTCAGAAAGGAGAGGCACAGCTGTTTCAAACATATATAAGAAGAAGACAATTTTCTCTTCCTCTTGGTCAAAACAAAAAAAGAATATGTCACCCTGTTTCACATTATTATTAACGTGGTTTACTGATTTATCCCACTAAATGTAGAATAAGATGGCTAGCATTCTTTACAGAACAGGAACATAAACAATAAATTTGCCAGTAGAATTCTACATGTATAAAAAGAACGTGTACACCTCTCCCAATTAAGCTGCCGCTAAAATATTTGTCCAACGGAAAGAAAACGTATCTTGCATGGAAGTACACGGTATTTAAAAGATATTAGGCACAGAAATAACAGTTTCTTGACCCTTTGTGTGTCACGCTTAACTACACAAATTAATCAAGGGAAATACCTTTGTTCGTACGGCATTTATTATTAAGTTGGCAGTTCAAAAAATGTTTCATTATCGTTACTTGGACAGATTTTCATGATGAAAAATAACAGCGTGAGAACTATGTAATTCATGATAAGAGTGTCGATGAATTGCGTACGATTCACATTGCTGAGCAGTCTTATCGAGTAGATAAAAATGTTAAAGCGTGATGTAAGTAGTAGCACCATATATGCAGTTATGTCTGTTGAACTGATGGTGACTAATGGAAGGAGAAGTTCGAAATAAGAAATGAGAAAAGAAGAGAGGGAAAATAAAATAGATGCAGTTAAACGAATAGAACATTGACTTAGCAATACGTACGCGCGGAAATGGAATACTATCTTCCGCGATTTTTTAATTTCTTTTCTTTTAAAAAACGTTGGATAGTTAATATTACAATCATTATCATACAAGTCATAGTATTTGATCATTGTATAAACATTATTATCATCACAGTAAAAATATTTCATATCTCTTTAACTATTGTGCTTTGCTGCAGTAAACGCCAGCAGACATGCACATATATTCGCCCTAGAAGCAGAGCACTGTTTTTTTCACTAGAGTCAATTCATTTACTCACTAGACTATGCTGTACTTATATCTATATTATTAAGTAGTCCTTCTGTTTATTTCGTATGTAACCAAAATAAAGTCGGTTAGCAAATAGTAAAAATACATAAATGTACCTATGTATTTTTTTTGCAGTGGAATTATAGTTGTGGATAAGTTTTAAATTTAAACGATAGGTCATTAAATAATAGTCATTGGTCTGACAACGCGGTCGTGATTAAATTTACTTCTCTCAAGTAACAAATTTTATCCTTAATCAAGATAATTTCTTACTCGTAATAGTTGCGTATAGTTGTCACGATATATATGTATACATATATTTTTCATATTGTATACATATACATATGTATATTATATATTTTTTTTTACTAAACCTCATCCCCTCTGGTAGAATTGAAAAGATGTTTTACCGTTAAACGAAACTCCTAATGGTCCATATATCGCAAAATCGTCAGAATGTAACTTGTCTATAAAATGAATGCGTCTTCGATAGAATATGCAATGTTTTGTAACCAACTTCCTTACCAATTCGTTAAATGGCCCTATTTTAATTACCATGAAATATATAACGTAAGTGTCGTATGAAAACAAGAATTGTTCCCAGATACATGTACGTTCATTTTCATACTTGCGGCTCAATAGAATTGTTTCGAGGATCGCTGAATTAAGTACGTTAAAGTACCTAAGCTCTACCTACATAGGAGATTTGAGGTACGATGTGCGAACGGCGCACACCGTTGGCTCAGTATGTGATTATTTCCATACCGTTCTTTAATTAGCTCGTATTCATCAATTTCCTTATATTCATAGCTGCCTCTGTACAGACCTTCTATCTTTCTCTCTACCTCTGATTCGATAATACGTATGTACAATATTTTTTCGTCGTATATTCACATAACATTCGCACTGTCTTTGTTCAAGAAGCACAGAAAAACACGATCACGTTCAGTCTGTTCTCAAGTCGTGGCACCACTGTTTGTCACACCGAGGTCTGCGTGATACCATTCCCCGACAACCACAAGCGGCCATTACTCTTTTGATCGGCGATCTCGTATTCGGAATCGTCAATTTCGCATAAGTTGGTTGATAAGTCGCTGTTGCTGGTTGCACCGCCCAATAATGAATTTCTCTCTTCGAGCGTGGTGATTACCGAACCGATTTCGTCGACCTCGTCTCCCTTGTGGCATCGGTTGCGTCGGGTGCTTGGGAAACCATAAGGCACTACATCGTCTTCCTCCTCGTCGGATTCTAAAGTACTAAGACGTCCATTCAAAGGATTTGTTTCGTTCTCCGTGTCCGTGTGGATGTTGTAATGCGGTAGATAAGAGTTTGGATGACGGAGATAACTTTCGGAACCTTTATATTTGTATTCTCCCTCGCCGCCGCTATCCAAGGGATTTAAACGTTGCGTTTCTGCGCACTGATACTGCTCAGAAAATTCAGTCCCGCATTCCGAGTCCCCGACGTACTCTGATTCTTGATCTTCGTTCAACGTCTCGATGTCCCTCGCTGGATCTACAGAGCCGTGCACTAAAACGAATACATTTCGTTATTTTAATAACGCGATTCATTTATAATTGACAATTAAATGAAATACTAAGCAGCTCTCTGAGAAAAAAGGGGGGGACAGTTGACGTCGCAGATCAATTTCATTGGATATTATAAAGATTTATTACAAATATTACACCCTACCAATCGAAGGTTAAAAAGGCAAACCACCAAGTCTACCTTAGTGCTATGTCACATGCATCCCTTTCTGCAGCTACTATCCATTTAAGACGACAAATCGTTTAAAGGAAACAAAAGATTCGATAGCCTCGCCTAAAATTATCTTACATATAATATGTCTACAGACATAATGAACTAAAACTGTTCCAACTAGCCGCGAGTGGAAGCAATTGTACTGCGAAACATGCAGTCGCGTACTCACCTGACGGTAACTGATGAGTGTTTGATTCGTTACTCTCATTGCTGTGGAAGCTGGACGAGTCTGGTACTTCGCTTCCAGGCACCTCCGTGATATTAGGCAAGGGGTTTTGGCTTGGCCTGACCCAGTCTGAACAATCCCAGTGATACCCTAAAAGCATTGCAGACAACAACTGTACTCCGACACGCTACATGCGACGATCTGACGTCGCGATACGGAGTCTAAAGTGAGAAAGAGAGAAAAGAAGAAAGTGAGAGAGTGAGAGTAAGAGAGAGAAAGAGAGAGAGAGAGAGAGAGAGAGAGAGAGAGAAGGAAGCGGAGTGTCTGCCTGGTATTATATAAAGGGTAAAAAAAAAAAAAAAAAAAAAAAAATTAGAATCTAGCCGATAGAGAAGAGATAGCGACAAGCGAAGCGACCCAAATATCAAAATGTGTATCCTTAGGTATTCGGCTGTTCTTTCAGGCATTACTATCTCGACTTACCACCGACTATACGAGGATCATCCTCGATGGACGTCATGGAGGCAACGGAGGTCCCACCTCCATGAGGCACGCGTCGAGAAGGATTTAGTAGAAGTCCTCCAGTGGTCAGCTCCGGTACCACTGGGCTCGCTCGTTTCAGGTCTGTTAGCGCACACAATACGATACACCAATGTTAATTCGATTCGCTACACGCCCAAGTCAGCATACGTTTCCGGACATTCGTATTAAGAAGAGGGAAACGATCAAGAGAAACAGACAGAAGAACGAGAAGTAGAATGTAAGATAGTGACAAAGGCGTAAAATGGCGATAAAGGAAGGTGAGAAAGTCTGACGAAATGATTAAATGAGAGAAACGAGGGAGAGATAGAAATAAGTAGGAACCACAGAGAATAGGATAAGTAAAAGAGAGATCGAGTCAATGGATCAAGCTATAAATTCCACCCACGAATGCATGCGACAAGCGAAAACAAAAGTAAGAAGCTACGATGAATCGGGGCAATCAGCGACGCATACTACTCACCATTTTTTATCTTTGTCGTGTCCGTGATGAAGGAAGCTAGTTGCATCTGCTCTTGCCAGCTCGGCTTATGAAGGCTATCCGTGTCGCTGCCTGTAGCGTTTCCGCCGACTGGGTTAGCGAGGGTTAAGGACGGAGGGGGCACAGGTGTGCTGCGATTTAGGTTTCTCAAATAATCTGGCGGGAAATTCTCCAGCTCGTCACCGGCGCTGCCATAACTTCGCAGCGTGTCTAAATTATTTAGTGCCACCGCTGCCGAGTTACCGTACGCGGCTGGCTCGTTGTTCGAGCTGGGAGTATAGGAAGCGGGTCTAGGAGGGCATTGGGGAGGTTCTCTCTGCAAAAAAGAATCACACGAAAAACCTTAAACTCAATGCACGCATCACTCGCAGGAGAGGGAATATCGGCTGATGATCGCAAATTAAGAAAAAGAACGCCATTAGAAAAAAAAACAAAAATAAAAAAAGAAAAATCGTCTATCTTTGGCGTACGATCGAGGTATGATTAAAAGCATGCGGTCTTCTCTCTTAAGTGCTGACAAATCAAACAAGTATATTTATTTCTCTGATTTAGATACGATACCTGTATCACTTCCAGGTTGCTCAATTTTGAGCTCCGTTTGAACTCGTGCTCATGAGGTCGCGCTGAATTTAAAACAATTTGCTTCCTGGTCTCATTGTTGATGTTATTCGTCCGTGCTCTTGTGCGTTTCATCCTGATCCGTCGGTAGGCGACGTATATGATGATCAGGAATATGTTCACTATTACTGCAGCGCCAATCCACATTAAATGCTCCCATGTGATTTTAAAGTGGCTCGATATAATTGGTGTAGAATACGCCGGATTTCCACAGTTTAATCCGGTCATATTAGGAGGACAGATACATCTATAGGTCCCTATTTCGTTCACGCAGGTTCCTCCATTTGTGCAGGGATTGGCGTCGCATTCATTAACGTCTGTTTCGCAACGTTCTCCCATGAATCCTTGGCATTTGCATATTGGCCCATTATTGCCTTCCTCGCAAACTCCACCGTGAATGCACGGGTTTGGACTGCAATATCTTCCGAATTCGCAGCGTTTCCCACTCAGACTTGGTCCAACACATTCGCAAGTGAAGTCACCTCCCTCTGGTACGACTTTGCAACGACCACCGTAGAGACAGGGTGAAGAGGCGCAAGGATCGGTATCAATTTCACAAGCGAGCCCTGCAAATCTGCTGTGACATTGGCACTCATAGTTGTCGCCACCAGAATCTTTACATGTTCCGCCATTCTGACAGGGCTGCGAACCACAGATCCCTGGGGGCACCAAAACCGTTGCAGCGTCGCAGCTGAATTCCACATTTGCAAAGCGTTTTAAGACAGCGACACTGCTAGCGCCACTCATATGTAACGGTACCGATACTCTGGCGATTCTGACATCATCCATACATCCTATGAAACCACGTTGAACATCCTCGAAGCCCAAAACTGATGGATGTTGTCTAACTTCAGCACCCAAGTAAAGATCATCAGATTGAAGATTCAGGATATCGTTGATACCAGGTGCAGATCCATGAGCTACGTGCTTTCCATCAACGGTCAATTTGGCGCTGTTGCTTTCTCGTTCTAATTGGATTTCGTGCCATTGTCCATCGCTCACGTATACACTGCTCACGCGAACCAAGCCTTCTCCGCTACCCAGATCGAACTTGTATTGAACAACTCCATTCACGACTTCTAGTATATTATAATCGATCTTGCCAGCTGCATACATCAAGTTTCCGGTCAATTGCACTGTTCTGATCCTCAAAGATAAACTGAGACGGTCCTCGATAGTCTGTTTGATGAGGGCTTTATCGATCCTATAACGAGCATAGCTCTTGCCACTAAACGATATGGGGTTTCGTGGAATGTAGCAAGACTCGTCATGGCACTTGGAGATGTCAATATCGCAGGTTTGCCCGGCGAAACCTTCAGGGCATTGGCATGAGTATCCTTGGACCGAAGAATCGGGAATGCAGACTTTAAACAGTGGACAAGGATCTCTGGCGCATTCGTTGACGACTACCTCGCAATGATTCCCGGCATATCCTTCTTTGCAACTGCACTCCATCTTGTGTCTGTGTCGCGGGGACACGAAACTCATTACGTCAGTAGCTACAGGTGTTATTTGTGTGATGTCGAGAACAATTTTGTCTTGGCAATCCCCATAAACGCAGTATTCTTTGTTACATTTAAATCTAACAATTTCTTCCACGACTAATTTCGTCGATTCTTCGAGTTCTTCGATACGCTGATTTAACGCCTCCCGTATATTTTCAGACCCATAAAAGGTCGGTGATCCCAAAGGTGTAGAGCTCTTCTTCACCGCGAATAGGAGGTCCAGATCGTTGTGAATGGTTTGGCGAATAGTGCGAGATTTAATTAGATTCACTTCGTCTGTAGAAGGTTGGACGCTGATAATAACGATATCCTTTAATCTACAGTTCATCGCGTTGCGCACGGTTCTAATGAATCCCTTACGATGACTTAGTATAAAATCTTCCGGACTGACTTCTCTGAATCTTACAATTACAGAATTCTCCAACATCTTTTCCGTTACCAAATCAACATTTACTTTAACGATAGAATGCGAATGATATTTTCCATCCGTTACGCTGACGTTTATCCTGTATTCGCCAACATCGAGACGCGGAAGGGCAACCAAAGTGCCATCAATTTTGTCAATTTTGAAGAGGTCGTTTGGGATAGGAGACGATGGAACCAAACTGTACGAAAGCGTGTCATATTGATCTTGATCTGTTGCGTGAACCCTTCCGATGATCCCACCAGGATACTCGTCCATGTAGGAATTAATAACTACCTCTAGAGGCGTAATTACTGGAGGATACTGGGATTCCTCGATCACTTTGATCACGACCCATGCGTCGGAATAGAGAGGTGGGCTTCCGTTGTCAAAGACGCGTATGTGCAATTCGTATTTATCTTTGACCCTGTTGTTGAATTTGGTAGCAGTTCGCAGTGTACCGTCCTGCTCTAATCTGAACGCGTCACCCTCGTTCCCGGAACGGAAGTCGAAGGTGTATGGAGCGGCGTTCGGTTCAATATCTGCATCTGTGACCACGAATTGTAATACGGTGTGGCCAAGGGGCTTGTCTTCTTGCACTACCGCGGTATAATTTGAGAGGGAGAACAGCGGCGGGTTGTCATTTGCATCTAGAATCTCGATGTTTACCATCACGAAGCTGGATAGCCTAGGTATGCCGCTGTCACGGGCGTGAACCTCCAACACGTAATTACCGATCTGGAAACATGAAATATCGCGTTGTAGATTGCATTCGAAATGTCTTACAACCGCATTAAGATATATAATGAATGGTGCGTATGATTTATACTGACTTCTTCGCGATCCAATGGTGCGGCGACAGTAATTTGTCCTGTTTTCTCATCGATCGAGAATTGCTTCTGCCTGTCACCTCGTTCGATGTAATAAGACACGTTCCCGTTCTCCTCGCTATCCAAGTCGTTTGCGAATACCTGATACATTCATTATAATATGGAATTAGTTTACAGTTAGCGTATAGTTAAGACAATATCTAAATTATTCGAAATTCATCTCGTTATTCGATTCCTTTTTATTTTAAAATTTATTTCTAAAAATATTAAGTTTACTAAAATTTTCGTTTATTTTATTATATGTAAAAGCTGTACAATAAAAGCAATTATTTAATTAATTGTTTTTTATACATAAGCTGTGCATATATATAAGTCTTACCTGCGTAACTTTTTCTCCAATCTTTGCGTCTTCCCGTATAGAAGCTCTGTATGAAACTTCGCTGAATATCGGCGCGTTGTCATTGCTATCGATCACGGTAATATTCACCGTAGCGTGATTACTCAAAGGAGGAATGCCTCCATCTATAGCTTGAATCGTCAAGAAATAATCTCTGGCACGTTCGAAATCTAATTGCTCCGCAATAGTAATCACGCCACTACGGGCATCTATCTGGAACTTCTTATGTTCATTTCCGCCAACGATCGAATAGTAAACATCAGCATTGACTCCAGTATCCTTAGACGTTGCAAGAACTCGAGCTACTTCCGTTCCAACTGCATAGATCTCAGGAACTTTTGAGAAATAGACCTTCGACGCGAATTCCGGTGGATTGTCATTAATATCCTGCACGTTGACAATTAACGAAGTCACACTCATCAATTGAGGGGTGCCCTGATCAACTGCCTGTATAGTTACGTTGTACATGGCCTTCGTTTCTCTGTCCAACGGCTTCCCAAGCGTAACGATGCCGCTGTCCGCTGCGACGAGGAAGTGACCATCGGCAGAATCGATGAATTCATATCTGATCTTACGATTAATGCCGATGTCATTGTCCGTGGCATGTACTTTGGTTACTAAGGTACCGACCTCGACGTCTTCGGGCAGTGTAGCGCTATACGTCTGCATAGTAAATTTCGGTGCGTTATCGTTCAAATCTGAGACCAAAATTTCTAGCTGAGAGGAGCATTCCCAAGATGGTTTGTCTCTATCCTGTACATGCGCTGTGAGCGAATATTTCGCTTGAGTTTCCCGGTCCAGTTGACCGACCGTCTTTAATACGCCTGTCTCTTTGTCCAATGAGAATTTGTCGTTATTGTCGCCGGTTAAATAGAAGCGCAACTTGGCATTCGGTTCGTCGTCGTAATCAGTGGCCAGAACAGTGAGCACGTACGTGCCAGGATGCGATCCCTCAGACAGGATCTCTCGATAACGATACCTGAGGCAATATGGTGGATTATCGTTCACGTCGAGTATTTGCACCGTTACACGCGTCTTGAAGACGTATTTGCCGTCGGTGCCGACTATTTCGAGCTCATAACGATCGATCGTTTCCCGGTCCAGAGCCTTTGCCACGTATACTTCGCCAGTTGATCTAATCTGGAACTGAGATCTCGAATCGCCGGACGTTATGTAGAATTCTATGGGTGTATTTACGTCCGAATCTTTGTCCATGGTGATTAACTTGACCACGACCGTTCCTGGTAGAGCGTCTTCGTTCACCGCTGCTTCGTAACGATCGTCTACGAACGCGGGAGGATTGTCGTTGTAATCCTTCAGCTTTACGTGCACAGAAGTCCTTGCGAAGTGCTTTGGATTTCCATTGTCGGTAGCGACCACCTAGACACGACAAAAATGTATATTAAGTATTATAATAAAATTTTTTCTTTTTCTTTTAATTCTGAGAAATCTTAATTTTAATTTTACTTTGAAAATTATAAAAGGAAAAGAGATTCTCGTTATGTTCAGACTATTTTTTTTATTAAATAACTGACCTATCAAATATTCTATAGAAAATAGTAAAAACTGTCTATGACAAATTTTTAATTTTTAATTAAACGTACTTGAAACTTATATTCCGGTTGTTTTTCCTTATCAAGTAGAACCAGTGTCGATATCCACCCGGTGTACGTATCTACAGTGAAGACATTTGCCAGTTCGCCAATATCCGAGCCAAAGGAATATCGAACCTCTCCATTGCTACCCAGATCTTCATCGTGCGCGATAATTTTCAAAATTGATGTTCCTTCCTCTATATTCTCCGCCAGACTGATACCATAAGGATTACTTTCGAATTTAGGAGCATGATCATTTTCATCCAACACCTGGAGCGAAATTTCAGCTAGAGCTGTCAATGGAGGACTCGAGTCCGTTTCAGCGAGGACTCCGATCAAATGATTATCCTTCAGCTCTCGATCCAAAGGTTTAACTAAAGTAATTTGTCCGTTAGCATCGATCATAAAAAGTGGAGAATCTTCATCTCCAGAAACTATTCTGTATGTGACTGTAGTGTTGGTCACGGTTTTTAGCCTTGTTATAGGTGTTCCGATAGGAGACGCTTCTGATATGAAGAATTTGTCTTCTTTTCGTTCAAACAGAGGTGGAATATCTTGCGGTCCCATTATGTAAATGCTGAGGGGAACGTCAGCGTGATGTGTTGTCGCCCCGCCCTTGTCTTCCGCCCGAATGAAGAGCTCAAATAGTTGATTTTCTAAAATATTAGATAGATAATAATCCAACATGTTGCGGTACTGTGATCACTATCGGTACGATTCTTTTATAATTCGACCAGAAATTTTAATTATACAAAAATTTCTTATGTTCGGTACAATATTAAAAATGAAGAAATATAATTTTAACGATTAATGTCATATAGTACGCCAATGAAAATAAAATGAGCGATAGAATATAGCGCAGAACTTACCCCATGGCATAGCACTCTTTTGAAGGAACAACGCTCCAGTATCAGGGTTAATCCCAAATAACGCTTTCGCTTCCGAAGTCTGCAGTTCGTATATCGAATAAACAATCCTCGCAGCGTCATCCTCGTCAGCATCCTGAGCTTTCACCTTCAGGAACGGCGTATTAGTAGTCAAATTTCCATGAATGCTGGCTTTGTATTCTCTCAGCAGAAACACGGGCGAATTGTCATTTTCATCTCCAACTTTCACCCTAACAATCACGAAACCTGATCTGCCACCTCCATCAGTAGCCATCACGGGTATTTCATACAATTTCTGCTCTTCTCGATTCAACTTCTTTCTAGTCACGATCTCGCCAGTTTGTCTATTTATGTCAAATATCTCCTTCATCAGATCTGAAGCTATCGTGTAGATCACCGTGCCATATTCCCCGAAATCCTCGTCGGTGGCTATCACACTCGTCACCAATCTGCCAGGCAACTGATTCTCGAAAACTGTCACTTCTACTATAGGGTTTTGGAACGTAGGATTGTGTCTATTAGCAGGCAATATCTCGATCTTGACTCTTGCGAAGCTGGTGTACACATTGTCCGTGACAGAGACGTTCAGCATGCTGAGTTTCTTCTCGCCAAAGTTTTGCATATTGATCAGCGAAATGATGCCGGTGGATTGGTCGATGTTATACGTTTGTTGCTCGTTACCACCGACTATCGTATACGTGAGTTTGTCGTCTACGTAGTCCGGGTCACTGGCAGATACCACCGTCACGAACTGACCCCTTTCCGCGTGTTCCGACAACGAGCAAGTGTACGAGGGTTGTTCGAACTTGGGTGGATTGTCATTCATGTCGATCACCGTCACCCAGACGTGGGCTGTGCTCGAGAGACTGGGTACACCGCGATCGATCGCGATCACCGTAAAGTGGTGCGATTCGTGGGTCTCGTGATCTAGAGATCTCTTCAGGAAGATCACACCCTCCTCCGGGTCGATGTGGAACAGGTCAGTGCTGTTTTCCGTGTCGTTTTGAATTGCATAGCGAACCTGTTGGTTGATGTCTGAACACAGAAAAGTTTATGGTATTACGGTTTATGGTATTTAGTGATGTTTACATAGGAATGGATGGTATAATACAGATAAGAGACATGTGTCACATGTGAACATAATACGTAAAGAGTATATATGTTCTGAGGGTGTATTCATTTTTTGAGCTCATCTCGTGGTTCATCGGTGATCTGATTTTTTAAAAGACTCGAATTGTTCAGTATTTTATCTATGTGTATTTGTGTACATATAATTAATAAATGGAGCATGCTATGTTAACGAAGGTTTCTACAATAAGTATTAATGTATTTATGTTGTTACAAATTACATGAATGTTATAAAGTTTCCAATAATATCATGGCTGGAAAATTATTTATAGCATGTACACGAGAACGAAGCTTAATTAACATTTCCTGTTGATATCATTTGTGAACAACTGTTTTACTATGGTAGAAAAACATTTTGTACGAAGAATGTTTTAAGAACTCAAATTGATAAACTACGGTCATTAAGATAATAAACGATAGTTACAAGTAACAAACACGAAACAGTTCAGGATTTTATGAGTTTAATATTTCTCCTTTATCAGTTCAACCAATTAAAGCTTCGTTTCAACTTCTGACATAGTTCTGAGTTACCGTGAGCGAATTTCCAAATAAATCACTGGACAAAATCTCTCAACGAGAAACATCAGCTTCTATTTATCCTTTTCTCGTCTTTTTCTCGTCTCATTCTCGTACAATCATGTAACAACTCGGGGTATATTTCATCGCGATAATCCAGCCTCGGTACCCACTAAGAGCATCCTTCACAATAATTACAATAACATTAATCTTGCTCCAACAGGACTGCCTCGCGTTATTTATGAGACATATACAGACAGAGGGAGTGAATTTCCGTTGCCTCGACATTAATTGCAAATTTAGTCGGGCCTTCAAGTTTCACGAAGCCGATCCGATCTTTCAATGCGTATCTTGCGATATACACTACTATCCATAAGTGTAATCTTGTTGATAAAAATTACGAATATCGTAAATTTTCGAGTAAAGTTATATAGTCGAATATACAATGTTATTGTTAAAAGATATTAGAGAACGTCAATGTTTTCTAGATTAAGAAATGGAGTTAGAAATTTATAAAATATCAGGACGAATTTAGAATTTTAATATTAAATAAATCTGCTCGTAATACTATCGTAAAACCATATTTGTAATTAAGGTATTCGTTTCTGCAATATCTCAACCGACCAAAATTATTGAGTTGCCGTAAGACAAAATAAAAATATTGTTTCATAAAATTATAATGTCCAATGAATATATCAAAGTAAATGCAAGTATATTACACAATATGCAAATATTATGCAAACCTGTGTTTCAAATTCAAACATAGGCAGATAGAAGAACTAAGAACATTCCACTTCTTGCGCATGATTATATGGACAGCAATATGCATAGTTGAATTTAATAACCGCTTACCGGTGTCGTTATCTCTGGAGCTGACTCTCAACACGGAAGTGCCGAACGGCGCAGCCTCGGAGACCGAGATGTTGTACGAGTCTTGAGTGAATTCGGGCGGGCAATCGTTCACGTCGAGCACCAGGATGCTAACGAGTACCTCCGCGTAGACGCCTGATACGCTGTCCGTCGCGCGGACGGTCAGCTCGTACTGTTTCTTTTGCTCGTAATCCAGCTCGTCCACCACGTAGATTACACCTGATTTATCGAAGAGAAGATTGTAGACCCAAAAGCAGTCTATGCAGCGTAGCGTCCACAAAGCCGAGAAACTTTTCCTTTTTATTCGTGATGCTGACTAATAGCCCGACATTCTTGCGTGTATTTTTTTATTATTTTTCTTTTTGTAAATGTGCGCGCGCGCGTGTGTGTGTGTGTGCCATTTTATACGATATTTTACCAAAGAGCATCTTGAGAAGCAGCATAGTTTATCGATGTGCTTGTACTTAATGCGGAACTTATGCAAATTTTATGTAGAGGTGTCGAAACGTGGTTTAATTATTCGTCTATATGATGGTGACTGGGTAATTCAAGGAGTTGCTCGGTTTCGCGGACACCAAGAAGAGAACATTGGTGAATGCAAGTCACGTGGTAAACACGTTTATACAAGACGCTCGGATACCGTGAATGAATTTGCGGATGCTACCAGAATGTCTGCACCTTCGAACACGACGGCGCGTTGTGCAACTTAACAGGTTGACTCCATTCAACTTGACGTTTTCGATTTTTCTCTCGCAAGCGTTTACCGAGCCTTGGAATGTTATAATGGACGTATATACTCTTGGGAGTTGTAATATTACGTGACTGCTTCTTGAGATCTTTATAAATTTTCTGACAACTCTGGACATTGTCGAATAAAAAAGTAACTGGACGATATTCTTTTTATCTTGAAAGTATTTTTATATTAAATGTACTTTTAAAAAAATTCAAGGTATCTCAAGTATTCTCTAACGTATTTTTTACTTTAGCCAATTCTTCTACCAGTCTTTAATCCTTTGATCCCAATCGAAACATTTGCATCGATAAAATTTGCAAGAATTCTCATTTGCCCAATTAAAATAGATCGAAGGAAGAATAAGAATATGTTGCACAAAATGGAAAGCAATTTCTCTACACGTCGTTCTATTCTCGTTGTTTTGCGATCGATCTCAAGAAGCGAACAAGCGAAAAGTGTCACGTATCGTAGTCAACCTGTTACAAACGAGCTGCCTTGTTCCCTTTCTTGCTATTTCCACGCATTGTAGCTCGTTTAAGGTACAAGCACGGTATCTTTCCCAATTCGCACGCGACGTAAGGTGCAGGCACGCCATGCGAAGAACAGAGTGAAAGCCGTAAGAGAATTACGGGAGGCGGGAGGATTAAACGAGAACGAGGGGAAAGGGGGGGGGGGAGAAAATAGAGAGAGAGAGAGAAAAAAATGGTGTGCCGACGATAAGGCAGCGTTGAAACGCGGTTTCGAGATATATCACCGGGCGAATTGCGGCCTCGATGTAACCACGTATCGCGTTTAAAAGCAACATTGTGCTCCAAACCCGTTTTTCACGCAGCTTCGTTGCTTCTGCATGAGATAATGGGACCGGTTGGGTTGAAAACGATGACTAAAAGTGAGAGCAGAAGTGCAGAACAGAAGCGTTCTCTACGTCGGACAAGAGGATCAACATGCCGTTAAATTGTTGCATCGTTGCTGAGTCTCGCTTTTTCGCGATGGCATCTTTTACTTTTGAGAATGTCGTGCATCGATTGACAAGCGGTTAGAAATTGCGAAGGATGCCGGATATTGTGTAAGTGACGTGCAATCATAGAAGCTGTGTATGGCAAGCGGAAGTTTCGGCCGTCCGATGATATGGGTTCCGGCGTGTTTGAGTTGGGATTCGGAGTTTCCGGTATTTTCAGTTCTTGACACTTAACCGTTCCTCGTGTATACTCGAGCGTAATGGTTTCTTCGAGGTCCTTGTGTTTTTGATATCTTTTCCAACAATTTAAAAAATAAAAAATACTGCAAAAATGATAGATAATAAAACATATATAAAAGATGATTTATATTGGATACGTCTGAAAGCGATTATTCCAAAAATTTGTATTTAAAAAGTTTCCAAGGTGTTCCTAAAAATTATTGTTGCTTAAAATTCAGTGAATCGATACGATTGCAAAATATAGATATACGTAAGACTATAATTTGCAGCTAAATTTCTATGTCGTAACGACTCCACCATCGCGACATCCGCTTGAACGACGATCGATACCTCGTATGAAATCCCGATCGGTGTTCGCCGTTATTCTAACTTACTGCATGACGTAGTATGCCGGTCATGAAGTTGGTATTAATTCAGTGCATAACGACAGGGTGGGGATTTATCGTTCGAAGATCGACGCGAGAAACTGGCGGCCGAAAGAAACTCATTGTTACTGTTTGAGTCGTGCATGAAAATCTTAGAATGAAGAAAGATAGAGAGCAGTGCGGTAGCATGGTATAGTGCAACACAGCAGACCGATAGAACTAGTATTTTTTTATACTCACAAGGACCATTGTTACTGTCGGGGGCTGCGAAACAGGGAGATACAATAACACTTTAATTTCTAATTTAATCAAATAAGCATTCGTAAAGAATATATTATAGGAGAGACGGGTAAAGAAAGGAGAATTAATTTAAAAAAATACTACGATAAAATGTAATGGCGAACGTACGTGTTTCAACGTCGAATAGAATTAACTCGAGAAGTATATATAATTATTTATGATTAATTATATACGAATAAATTAATCATACGATTATAACTGCAGCTTGTGTTACGTGCGATACATTCCAACATCCCCAATTTGCTACTGTTTCACCACTACACCGTGACTTGATTAGAATTTAGTCACCGGATACCATGTATAACGGAACCAACACGTCGTTCGTTAAAGTAGAAAGCGCGGTTGTTGAGTACGAGATTACCGAGGTAACCATTTATATTATATTTAACCTCTTCATTACTGTTTCTATTTGGAAATGCATAAATTCGTTCGTCATACCTTATAACGTTAATAAATACATAAAATAATATGAAACTGTTTCATTTACTGCGATGAACGGTTTAATGTCACGAAATACACGAAGTAAAAAGTTATTTCATCCATTGCAACGGTTATCACTATAACTGTGTCGTCGGAAATTAGAAACACGTTTCATAAAGCATGAAGCGAACATTTTCAGTAATGAAAAGGTCAAAAGTTATTAGAAGTCCCATAGCCGAATTGGAATGACAATCCTCGGGAGATGTTTTATTTGGGACTGGATTTAGGGCGCAACATTCGCCGATCGCGCGTTTATAATTTCGAATGTAACACACGTTCGCCGCTGTCGTGACGCTATTGGATGAAATTTTCGTCGTAAAAAAAAAAAGAAAAAAAAAAAAAAGAAAGAAACAGGAAAGTATGGGACGAAAAGAAAAATCTCATTCGTAGGACATATACCTATATACACTACCATTTGACCGTATCATGTTTCGCATGGAACGATGATGCAAGAAATAAAAATATATATGTGAAAGAGCAGAATCGACAGAACCGAAAACGTGGCAGTTTTTTTGAATCTTATCGTCGTGTGTTGTTGAAAGCTACATTGTTCGAGTTGCAACTTCATCGTTCCGTGCATGGGCGCTACGCGTTTAATTCAATCTTCGCTTCATCGTTCATCCACGGTTTTGAAAAACTGTTTCGCCGTGCGACCAACGAACGTTCGCTCACCTGTGTTGAAATCCAGAGCGAATTCCTCGAAATCGTTGCCTTTAGTTATACTATATATGAGCTTGCGATTCAACGGTGACTCAGCTTGTATAGACAAAGATAGGGGCGAATGTATCTCGATACTTTCCAGCACGCTGTCCGTATAGAATTGCTTGTCAAACACTGGCATCGACCGATCTATCACCTTCACGTTCACTGGCACCTCGATAGAGCACGGTGTTATGCCTGAAATAAAGTCGAAACCTTGTCGAAAACTATTTAAACGCCAATTAAAATGTAGATGCTGTAAATAGCGAGTTTACCTCCGTCATATGCGGCAATGGTGAGCTGATATTCGCGATTGTGACCCTCCAGATTCTGTTTCAGGGATATCTCGCCCGTTTTCCGACATACCTTGAATAGCTCTCCGTGGCCTTTCTTCAGTTCATACCTGACTTCTCCGTTGTCACCGCTGTCCATATCTACTGCATGTACCTACAAGCCAAGTGGAATGCTCTATTTATAATGTTGCGTTAGAAGAAGAAAATATCTTAAATTTTGAAATAAGAATATCTTTTACCACCATAGTAAAAGGGAATTAAATTAATAATATAATCTTATAAAACGAATAACGGAAAGGGTAGTGGAAACAATATCAAGAAGATTATATTAAGTTAGTCAAGTCCCAGTCGTTTTACTTCTACTCTACACCCAACATTTTAGATTGTAAAGTCAAGAATAACCGTAATACACTTGCCTTGGTAATAACGTCGCCCTTTTGCGCGTCTACGGACACAACGGCGTAATAGGGCAAGTTAACAAACATAGGACAGTTGTCGTTAATGTCTAATATAGTGATATTCACAATCACGTGCGCCACCCTTGGCTTCTCTTTGCCCGGCATCTGACTCTTCGCTTCTACTATCAGTTCGTAATGTTCGCAAACCTCCCGGTCGAATCTAATTCCGGTGGTCCGGATCGCGCCGGATGTCGGTCCAATTACGAACATGTCGGTGGGATTCAGAATGCTGAAGACGATGTGCTCGTTGAGCGCGCTGCCCAAAACGTTCACAACCGCGACGGTCGTGATCCTCGTCGAATTCTCCGGGATCGTACCCTCGTAGACGTCCTTCTGGAACATCAGCCCGGAGTTCTCCGAGTTCTCCACCATCACGTTCACCTGGCAAACGTTCGAATACTTCCCATCGGAGACACGGACCCTTAGCAAATAGCTTTTCTTCATACGTTCTGGATTATAAATCGTGATCACACCGGTCTGGGGGTCTATATCGAACGTATGCGCTTTGTTTCCATCGATGATGTCGTACCTGAACCGGAACAAAAAGAAAAGGTCATTGCTATTTCGACAACACACGATGTTCTACCTTGGTAAAGGTGCAAAGGATCGTTAAACCTTCCGCTTTAGTGCCGACGAAAGAAAAAAAGAAAAAAAAGAAAGAACAGTGACGCAAGCACCTCTATGCAAATTGGAAGGTTGGTCCCTTCACCGACGGTATACACAAGTGGGCAGTAAGTAATTTTCTTTCTGCGCGAAGGAAAAACGGCCGTGTATCAGAGGGCGATCATACAAATTTCATGCAACAATTATAATAGTAAATGAATGCTAACGAAGCCACGGCGCAGTCTGCATAAATATGAATCAGCCTTTTAAAGTGGCCGTAAATACAGAGGCACGCACGTTTTAATGGTGTTATACGTACCTGAGTGGGACACCCTCGGAACTGTCCGGATCTACGGCCCTCACTTGGATCACAGCGACGTTCTTATACGTGGGTAACAGTACAGTGGTGTTATAGTCGTTTTCGAGGAACTTGGGTGGACAATCGTTTACATCCGTCACTACGATCATGACCTTGGCCGTGGTCTCGGAAGACAATTTCGGTTTCCCTAGATCGGAAACCTTCACGTGGAAGGTGAACTTTGGAATGCTTTCGTGATCTAAAACCATTACGGTTCTAATGGCACCTGTGCTCGAATCTATGTGGAAGTACTTTCGAGGTAAATCTTCGACTATGTCGTAGTTCAAAAGGGCGTTCAATTCAGAGTCAGCATCCTCTGCTTTTATGACCAGTGGGGTGCTAGAATTAGTGAGTACTAAGGAACCAATGCTAGCGCCTTCGCTTATTTCTCCGTTGTACGTAGCTTGCAGGAACCTGGGCGCGTTATCGTTTCGATCCAGAACATGGACAATTACGTTACAGTGTGCCTTTGCGCTGGCCATGTTAGTCGCCGCCACCGTCAGGTTATAAAACTTGGTCTTTTCATAATCTAGCTCGTTCTTAATCACGATGATGCCTGTACTGGGGTTCATGAAGAACGTGTCGTCTTTATTGCCTTGAACAATCTCGAACTGCAACGAGGACGTGCTTCTAGCTTCCACGTGTTTCACGTATGTACCCAGTTGTTGGTTCTCATAGATCTCAGCGGATAATTCTTTCTGGATGAACCTAGGCGGAGCGTTGTCAGCCATGGTGACCATCACGTGTACAGGTACCGTGTTGGACAAAGCTGGAGAACCGTGATCCGTAGCCTTCACCAATAATATATATTCAGAGGAGACACTTAAATCTAGCTCTCGAGCCACGCGAATAACACCTAGGTCTGGATCTATCGCGAACATGTTACCTACGTTGCCAGAGGTAATCGAGTAGGTTATTTTTGCGTTATCTCCTCTGTCCCTGTCTATAGCATAAACTTGTACCACGGCAGCGCCAATCGGAGAAGTTTCGTAGACTTTTCCTTGGATGATCTCGCTGATGAATTCTGGAGCATGATCGTTGTGATCGTGTACCGTTATTATAACCCTGGCGTAGTTTCGTTTTGCGGGCGTTCCTTGGTCTTTTACCATCACGGTAAGTACGTGTTCTTCGATGGTCTCCCGATCCAGGACTTCGTTCAATGTAACGGCTCCCGTCACGGAATCTACGTGGAAGATTTCCAAGGAAGCTTGATTCTGGGCAGCGTGAAGGCTGTAGAATACTTTCTTGTCTTCATCTTCGTCGGTTGCATGCAGCTGTAGAATCTTCTCGCCTTTTTCAACGTTTTCTGAAATGTCTACGTGATAAATGTTCTCGGTAAATTCCGGTCGGTGATCATTGATGTCGATCACCGTGACCAGCAGTTGAGTCTCAGCAGTGTGCACGCTATCCGTAACACGAATTGTCAGGTTGTAGAAGTTCTGTGTTTCCCAATCGAGCTTCTTCGCTAGCAGCACGTTTCCGTTGTCCCGACCGATGAAGAATTCATCTCGTTTGTCACCGTCTGCAAGTAGATTCGTCGTTCTCTCGTTCGTTACTTTTGCTTTCACGTTTAGGCGAAGGAATATTACTTAAGACTCTATTCATTGTGTCAGCCATCATTCGATGATGATTATATGAATTTCTGTAGAGTTGTGTCAAAAAGTATTTTTATCAATTATATTAGAGCAAAACTGGATAAAATTCAGATTCAGAAGATACATTGTTACGATAACGTTACACACGCTACACAAGCGTGTGTGAATTTTGAAATATAGCTATGCTATATGTAGATATTATAAGAAGGATAAAATACAAAGAAAGACAACAAATTGTTTTATTGTTTCTACTTTAGGATCTTAATAGATCTCTAAATGTCTTATAATTTAAATGTGACATAGATGTGTCTCTAACTAGTTTAGCCATTTGGTGGCGCGAAGTTTAACTGTTACCTATGCGATCCAGCTGTGGAACTTTCCAACTTCGATCCTCCCAACTTTGAAAATGTTATTCAGGCCCCGAGCTATTCCAACCACTCGAATGTATTCCAACGAAATCACTCGATATTTCGCCAATTAACAAGATATCGTGACCGACTGAATTCTAACGAGTTTTCAAACTCCGCTAACACGGATACAGCACTCAAATTAATTACCCAGCAATACGAGAAAATAAAATTGCTATCAGCCATAAAATACATATCAAGAATAGATTATTCTTTTATCGCTCAGGGAGATAGATTTAAAAAATTCATTCAATTGTAAATTACTTTCTTTTCTGACTTAGTCTTTGTTAACAAAAAGATATTAGATATATTTATTTGTAAAAACGTTTCGTACGTATCTAACACATTCTGACTACAAAACTGACTACAAATGATCGACTGAAACTTATAACCACCAATACGTTCTCATGCTATTATTTTATTCCATCCAATTTAATTACTTGAATACAATATGAAATAACTATTTTTCTCAACAATAACGTAAAATAGTAAAACTCACCAACAATATCATACCACAGGGAATCGCCATCTTTGTCCGCGGCCTGAACCAGTGCCACGAGGAAGCCCACCTCGTCGCTTTCTGTAACCTCGACGGTCTGATTGTTCGTCTTGAAGACTGGCGGATTCTCGGATTCCTTCGGAACCTCGACAACTTGCACGGATACCCGTGTTTGATGACTGCGCTGCGGTTCTCCGCTATCGGCGGCCCTTATCTGGCAAACAGAAGCGTGCGCGGTCAAGTTAAGCTCAAACTTAAATTGTATTAAGGGAACGTTGCTTCCCGATCGACCATGAATTATGACTTCTGAACAGACCGCGTTGGATTTACAGGGTGCTTCGTTCAAAATACGCTCGAAACCCTTTAGCGGCGAAACGGTTCTACATCGTAGAGTTAATGTTTCTGTTTAATTCTTTGACTAAGAATTGTTCAATTATTCTACGCGATTCATCGTCCCTCTGAAACGTTTTGATCGATCGTAACAAGCGTTTAATTCAGACTTTGGAAATTATAAGTCGAACTCATTTTAAATGCTGGTATTTTAATTAACAGAGAAATCGCGAAAAATTAAGGTAAATTTTGTAGCAAGTATTAAATCAAACGTGATTTCAATTTAGATTCATTTAGGATTGAAATTATTTATAGTAATCCAAACAACGAAGAATAAATTGATGGGTTTCTATTTATTTTCTTTATTCACGTAGATTATATATATTCATATATTGTCATATTTTATTTATTTTTCTGTTTAAATTTAACGTTTAATTTTTAATATTCATCTGTTTCATATTTAGGCCACAATCGATCGTTTAATTCTTCCCGAGTCTATCCATATTTAATTAGTATATTTCACAATATTAATTGTTCGAAAAGGCAGGAATATTTCTATGTATAATAATAATAAATAAATATGTAATTTTCTCTATCATCCCACTTACCATCATCTCGTATTCCTGTCCAGCTTCAAATCCACGTTGCGAATACACCATTCCCGTAGTTGGATGTATTTTGAACTTGCCTTTACCGCGACCACCTTTGATACTGTACTGGATTTTCCCGTTATCACCAATGTCTTTATCGTTCGCGAGTACCTATCGTACAGGAACACAAACGAAAAATGAGAACCAACCTTTTCAAGCCTGCTTCCTTCGTTTTCTCATTCTCTACTAACATAGCTGTACACGACATAAAAGAGAACATTAGTATCGGCCATCGGCTGTATCAAAAGAAAGAGAAAAGGAATCTCGAACGATTCGCAAGTATCAAGCTGCTTCTAATTCATAATGCTATTCCGGAAATGCGGCCGCAAATTGTCCGGAAAGAAAAGCCTCGATATACCCTGTGTGTGTACGATTACACACCTCCATACTCGCGTTCGTAAACAGACAAACAAACAGACAGACAGACACACACACACACACACACAGGGTGCAAACGCCGAGTGTGAACGTCAGAAAAAAATGAAAGAGAAAAAGCGGAACGCGTCTGCATTCGTCGACGAATGAAATCTACGTATGTAAGTAGATACGCAAATCTAGCACGAGAAAGAAAAGAAGAATTTTAAAATAAGAAAACAACTCATTCTGTCTAAAACATTTCGTTCACGCTCTAAAATTTTTCAATTCACCTTCCTCACACCCTCTCTCATACTTTTATTTTCTCTTTCCTTCTTTCATTCAGTCTTGCTCCCTCTGGATCCATCGTGAAACATTGCGCTCGTGACCTCGAAGCGTAGCATTCACACAGTCGACAGCATGCGGTACACGAAATGAATAAAGAAAAAAAAAAAAGAGCGGGGAGAAATAAAACATACAGAAAGAAAGAACATAGGGGAGGCGGAACAGACGGAGACGCCGGAAACCTCCGCCTCCCCGTATTGCCAAATATCGATCTGCATTAAAGCGTATTAAAACACAGGCCGCGCGCTCTTTCCGCGGGCAGGCACGGATCGAACGCGATGTTTTGAGCTGATGCTACGAGCTGATGCACGCGGAACCGCGCGGAAGAATGTATCGTCGCCGGTTCATTAAATGGCGGGCTGAGTCTTCATGCCGGGCTTGCCTTTTCTTCCGCAACGAACATGTTTCCCCCGTGTGCCAGAGCTTATTATCGGCTGCCGGTTTTCTAACCCACGATTTTTTCCTCTTGATCCGCGAGGCCTTCCTTTGATGGCGGCTCTCGTTTGACGTTCGATTTCATTTTAAAGGATTTTTATAGATCACTCGGTAAGCAGAGTGACCTTTTCGATTGATAGATCGAATTAAAAATTAAATTATTTAGTTGGAAATTTAAGATAAGAGAATTTACTTTTTTTGATGGAGTTTTGGCACTGTTTCTCAGGCGATAACGAGTTTGAATGACACGAATGGCATTTAATTATTCAATTGAAAAAATAAATAGCATTGTAATGGAAGATCTGAGTGAATACCGTAAAGAATGCTTGAAACTTCCAGTCATGGAAATGAAACAAATAATAAACAGATCGGTGCAAGATATTGTTGATTCGTACGCCGTATTAACATTCCTAGTTTAAATTTATTAGTTAATAGGTTAGAAGCAACGATGCACTCAAAGAAGCTCGAGCTACGACATCTAACAAGACATTCTGTATAGTTTCCCAGTAATTAATATAGCTGCAATGGCCTAAAGCAATTTTCATTCTCGAAGTAACACCGTTCAATACGTGGGAAAGAAAACTGGTCTGCTACGAGCATTCCCTTTCATTCCATTCTTTTTCATTTCCGCGTCATGCGTTCGTACTTAGCGGCTTGTCCCGATGCCATGATTTTTATTAATTACGACAAAAGGAAAAAAAAAAGAAGAAAGAAAAGACGGAAAAATGATCAGGCGACAGCCTCGTACAGACAAATGCAAAAATTCAAGAACATAATATACATACGTATATATATATACATACAAAGAAACGAGCAAAACGGGCAAGACGCGACGAAGAGTTCGAGATGGACGCATACAAAGAGCTGATGGAGAAAGGGGCCACGCATGATGCGATTCTGAGCGAACGTCTCGTTTCATATTCATAAAAGATCTCGTTCTAAATAATATTTTGGGATAACGTTTAGAATTTGAATTGGCAGGGAATGAAAAGACATTTTGGCAAGTTTTGACATGTTGCTGAAATGGTAATCGTATTAAATATATCCTTTAATATTCCTATGGATTTTAAAATTAATTTTCGAAATTAGCGCAAGTCGTTTAAAGCTATTTCGAGTATTTTATGATTAATATCGTAACGATAAACGCATTTAGAGAACCGCGTTAATTCGTAAAGGATAAAAAAAGCAAGTTGAAGTTTTACACCCGGAACAACGGTTCGGTTAAAAGGCACTCGAGGTATAATTAAGTCCTCGAGTTTTCCTTCGAACGCATTAGAAATACCGAAGGCATATCGAATTCTTTTAGTCTCCCCCCTGAGTAAGAGAGAGCAATGAACTCTGAATGCAATTAAGAAGCCGGTGAGCACTTGATACTTAATAACTCGGGGAGATAAATTCCACTCTCGACCCAAATCCCCGGACAGCTACGAATGAGCCTCAATTACCCGGGGTTCAGCGTACGAAGTAGCAGCAGCAGTGGTTTGCGTTCATTGAAAATCAACTTTTTCTCCCCCGCCACACCGATATCTTTCGGTTCTACGTTCAAAGTTTCGCTCAGAGTCGCATGATGCGCGAGATTCAAGAGACTCTTCGTGTGTACAAAAAGAAGGGTTGCATCGGGCAAAAAGGACAAAAGACGATCGATCAAGTAGTAGACGGAATGCATGGCGGCTCCTATTTATAAAAAAACGGGCACAGAGCGGGGTTGCATGAAAATGCAGTATCATAATTAGAACGAACGTTACAGTCGATATACATATAATATATGTATAAAATATATATATATACATAAAAGCGGGTCATAAATCAATGCACAAGAGCTCGTGTAAACTACCCGAGACCAATTTCACGTTTTTACGCAGAAATTATTTATGCTCCCGTGCCACGAGACGGCGTTTTTAGTTTCATTTTTTTTTTTTTTTTTACGTGCCAACGGTGTCCTTACCCTGAAGATAGGATCTCCTGACAAGCTGTCGGGGCTAAATGTCTCCCAAGTTCCATTCTCTAGTAACGTATCGATCGAAAGGTCGAACTCCCGCGAGCGGTTCCTCGATTTCTGTCGAGAACGAGAGAAGGAAGCCTTTTAACTTTCGCATTATCTCCGCTAATTCGCTTTCATCCCTCTCCTCCGCGTGTTTTTCTTTTTTTTTTTCCCTGCCACGTCGATCGAAAGTAGTTGCTGGCTTTGACCAGTTGATCTTTTTCCAATCACTAAACCGTTCGAAACGTACTACTGGCGAATACGGTGGAGAATATTTTCTTCAGTAAATGCGAAAGACAATTTATCGAAATTGCGGTTAACGATGTTTTAAACGGCGCGAGTGAAATAAATGGTATTTTTATTTGATCCATGACCTACGCTTTAAATCCTCTTCCTTCAATGATGCGATTTTTTGACGACTCAAGTACGCGTAAGAATTAGGGCATTTCTAATTTATTGCAAATTTATTGCATAAAATTTATATCAAATGTAGCTCTTTTCTTTGTTGGAAGAATTTTAATTTAATTAATCGTATATCCTGTAACGAGAATAGGCATAACGTATGCGGTATGTAAAACGCGTTTTCCCGGGTAGAAGTTGAAACTCGATCGTAGTACACGATGACCGACCAAAATTACGAAAACGAGCAATCGTAACTTTATATCCGTCGAAATCGAATCTGGCCTCGACAAAATTCGACGTTGGTGGAAAACTATATTGAATATTCCTGGTATATTGTGAAAGCTATTGTCACTGTTGACATCGGATTAATCAGGTTCCTCCCTCTACTGCCTTCGATAACAGCATTTATTATCTTATTTCCCCTAGCGAAATTTCGAATTACGCAAATATTTAACAAGCTTCGAACGTACACGTAGTAACGTAATACTACCAGCAATTAATAACGTCTCTATGTGAACGAAGTGAATTACGTTTGTTTGAAAATGATTAAAAACAACGTGAAATATTCCGATTTTAATGTGACGTATGCGGTGTTTAACGTAAGAATGTCGTCGAAATTTACATTCTGAAAAGCTTTAAACTCTTATACTATGCAAACATTGTAGTAAAATCCCCTGAATAACATGGAATATTTCACAATTATACTTAACATTATTATAAAACGTCAGGAACTTGTAGCATACTGCAAAAGGTCAGAGAACATTTTTTAACATTGCAAAACACTGTTACTAAATTCTCGCAGCTCATGGAATGTTTCGTAATAGCCACGCTGCAAAGGTTAGAATAATACTGTACTGCACACGGCGACAGATTTCTCTCAAATATGTTGATAATCCTAAACTGAAATATTTCGCATCTTTCCTGCAAAATAAATTAAATAATAATAATTTATGCAACTACAGTCCGCTTAATTTCTGTATAAACTTAATCTCCTTCGATCCTAATGTGACCCAAATACAATTTTAGTTACTTCAATTTTACTATTCAATAAATGTCTGACTGAAACTTCATTCGACACAAACATATCGTAACCATTGAAACGATTAAAGACATAAAACTGAACGTGACGTATTATTTACGGTTAATACCTCAATAAATCGGCCAACGTCCATTCTATATGTTTTTAAACAAATAGTAACGCGCAAAATTGAAAGCAGTCGAGGCCAGGATCGATCGCTAGTTCTCAGAACAGCGGTGGACCAAAGGTCGTCACAAAGGGAACTCGTTAACCACGATTTCCGTCCTCAGGATCCCAAAGTTGCCGACGCGTGAAACGCGCCACCGCGTAACCAGGAGTGTATCTTCTCGCCGTAAATTCGAAGAACGACAAGTCTGCGGGAGAATTCCGTGCGAGGGTGTCCGTGTGCTAAATCTCTCAACTCTTTCACGCTATGATAGTCACCGGTGGGTTGCTTTGATCACATCGAAAACAAGTCTCCAAGAAAGAACACTTTCGATAACGAGCGACCGACCCATTCTTCATTCCTTCTTCCTATTTTCTCATGAGCTTTATATCAGAATTTTTCTACATTTCGGTATCGTGTTGAGTACGTCGTGCGATATATGCGTACAAAATTAAGACAGGTTCCAAGCAATCGCCAACAAATAGGTGGGTTTGGGAAGCGACGTTTCGGTATCGATACAGTTGGTTCTGTTGGAAGATTTTGGCTTTCATTACAGAAAAGCGTGAGGTTCTGACACTATTTTCAGACGGTTTGATTGGGTGACCGAAGCCGACAGCGAAACTGGTCTGTTCGAAGTGAACGCTACTGATTTGCAGGGAAGTGGTAATCGTAAATTAATGTTAATTTTCAGCAACATAATCCTCGAGTGATTTAATTTTAATAATTCTAGAAATAGAGATAGCGCTCTTTAAAAACAATGTGCAATAATTATAAAAAGTAGAATAATAATTCTTTTAGGTAAGAGAAGCATAGCCAATAACAGATACCTTACGTTCAACAAACTTTAACATCACACTAAATACTATAATATCAAACTTCGATAACTATCAAACTAGAATCCATACTCTCAAGCCAATAGATTTGTCGATACTATTAAAAGATTAGCTTGTGTTAAATTTTACTCGGTAACGTTCACTTCCGATCGGTTTGCGCTCGACTCAAGGGAAGCACGTGAGTCGAAACTTGGACTTGCAAAAGAGAACAGTTCCTCGAATTGGAATCAAAATTTTCGAATTTACTGAAAATTCCCGAATCCTTTACAACTCTTACAATTGTCCATTCCAACTCTCGCGGCTCCCTTCGGTTTGGCATACGTACATTTGGACGAGTGGTACACCTGTCGCGGGACGGGGGATGATTCTTCACGAGCGAACGGATAATATGTATATACAACAAGATACGGGGGATTACTTCTACTTGGTGTACAAAGAGACAAAGAGAAAAACGAAATGGGACAGAATACAGACGACCGTCTGTTTCTTCGATTACATCGAGACTCGGAGAAAATGGTGCGATGCCAGTTCCTAATTCTCAACTAGAAGGTCGGATAGAATTACGAAGATCGATTTTAGGGTAATTCCGGAGGTGGTAGCTTACCTGGAACAGTGGTTTGTCGGTAGATGGTGATGCTGGGATCTGAACGGTGTAGAACTTTTGCTCGAATTCTGGACCGTGGTCGTTTATGTCTGCCACCGCGATCACGACGCGGGTCGTCGAGGACAAAGATGGCCTTCCATCGTCCCTGACTGTCACCTAAAACAGAGAATAGTAGTTTTAATAAGAGAGTATCGATTGTAATCGTGTATTCTATGTATTTTACGTACAGAGTTTATATCGGTCGAAGTTGACAATATTATTAGAAATATCTGAATTTATAAGGATTATGATAAATTTTTGTACGAAAGCTGTAGACGGATGTTCTTCTATCGGGTCTCTCGAGATAGATGGGAATAAAGGTCAATCTTTGGGAATGTAGGGCGATCTTTACAACTCAACCATTGCCAATCAGTATTCAGGAAGTTTGCTCAAACTAAATTCCACTAATTCCTAGATACGGACAAGTTACGGTAACGTGCATTTGCATATATTAAACACGGTTTAACGTCCATGTATAATGCCGATCTGTCTTAACGTGTTTATCGTTGATGCTGTAAGTTCCATTTCCCCTGTAATAATCATTTTATGTAAATAAAAAAGAAAAGAGGTATATTATCGTCATTTTGAAAAAAAAACTAGACCTGTAATTTTATATATATTTGATAAATCTAATTTTTTTTAATTATGAATGCATCTGTACTGTGTTACATCAAAAGGTTGAAATAAGAACTTTGTTAAATTAACATCTATGTCATCGAGATAGCACTGAAATTACGATTATAGTGTTAATTAATTAAACGCCTGCAATCTCAATCAATCGTAAGATGAAACACGAAAGCAACCATTCTAATTGTAATATCTCAAAATGTTTGCCGTCAGGATTAGTTTCCCCGTACAGTTTATCAGGAATTTCCTTTTTCTTTTATCCCACTTATCGCTGCCGTTACCCTTATACCGCCCACTTTCTACTTCTTTCGCTGTGGTACCGCGAAATCCCGGCTTTTCATTCGTGAATATCGGGTGCTACGATCTGCACAATCGGCACGGCTGACCGGTTCCGTCCCACAATCGTAAATGTAAAAGGCCGACGAAATCTCGTGGCGAGCAAAAGGAAAACTTATTTCTTCGACATAGAAAGGTTCCTGCGAAGATAAGATCCTCCGCAGTTTCTATCTAACCGAACGTACTTGCGTACAGAATCGATTAGACATTTTATTTCAGAAGTGAATTCTCAGTAGGAACAATTTTCTATAATTATCCTTCGACGAGTAAAGAAATTTCTTCTGTATTAAATACTTTCATGTAATTTTTCGAAGTGCTATTTAATTATGATCACATTTTCATTTCATTGAATGGTCTGAAATTTTATAGAAGTAGAAATTACTGTACCGATAATGCGGTCAATTTTATCCTTCATCGATATAACTTTGAATATATAGAATTGTAGTAAAACTCAAAGAGGTCTATTTCAAAAACAAATTTCTTTATCTGACCACACTGACATCTCGTCATGTCAAAAAAACATTTTATGTTTCTGTGTAATCCGCTCGAAAATGAAAATTGCTGTCATCAATCTCCATTAATTCCCTTAAATCAAAGTTGTATATGTGCTTTCCAGAACCTTGAGAAAAATTCGTCGTACACCTTCCTGCGTGCCTCCGCGCTATCGCAGCGATTTTTACGGGAACCAGATGGTTTTATTGTCGCGTTATTGAAAGCTGGCGCGAGAACGATCCGAGCGAGCACAAAAGAGAATACGAGGTTGAGACAGGAAGAAAACGAACGCGTATCAATAGAGTTGATTCCGTGTGCACGAAGAAGCAAAAGTTTTATTGAATTTAGCAAAATGCTCAATCGGAAGCTGTCATAGCCAGAGCGGCGACGATCGAGGATATAGTTTAATTACTTTGGACCGCTTGTTTCGTTCGCCGTGGAAACGTGACTGTTTTGCCTTATCCAACGGCACGATTTTACATGTTGGCGTGTCTCTGTAAAAAATAGCCGGTGTGCAATATATCAACGGAGAGTCGATCGTTTCCCAGACTGTGTATCAGCTACGGTGAGCATCGTCCCTGGTATTGATTAACCGATATCGAATTATCAATTACTCTTAGCGTATATTGATCGAAACTTAAAGAACGTATTCATTTATCATTACGTTCGTTCACGGTGTTGATGTGAATTTTTTCTCAGTCCCTGGTAATATATTTCCTCTTTCCTCGTTACTTTGATTGCGTCTCTTTTTATTCTTCCTTTTGTTTTCCGCGTTTTATTTTCCATTTATTCTCTACCGTGGCTGGACGCGTTTCAATTATGCCTACGATATGAAGCACTTTCAGCGAAATTATTTACACGGCCAGTCTTATTCTCCTGACATAGCAGCCGATCGATATTTAATCACATCCACCGGTCAGGAATGCACAAAGCCAACGATGCTCGATGCTTGTAAGCTCGAATTCGAGACATCTAGAATCCTCGCGTTCCATTCGATTACTCTTCCATTCCTCCCTCGTCCTCTTCGATAACGCGAAAAGTGACTTTTCTAAATCAGAAAAACTGCTATCTCGGTATCTTGGTTAAAAAAAAAAAAGAGAAAAGAAAAAGAAAAATACATAACGAAAGACGTCACTGTGGTTCGTTCTAAATAGGATTTTTAAGACGGGCATCGGCTACGCGATTGTTACTTTTCGAAATAAAGAGAGAGGTCTTTCTAAGCGTAAATTGGTCGGAGAATCTCTCGGACAAGTCCACTTAATTCGACGCGGAAGCCTCGAAAAATCCCTCAAATAACGATCGTGGAATTAGAACGTTTCCCACGACGGGCGACGCGACACAACAATTTTCATTAATTTAGCTCGGAAAGACAGGGTCGTTTTGAGAAAACGAGTAAATTGGCTGAGTATCGCGAATGCCCACTCGGTTTCTTCCAAGTACAGGAGTTATTGAGTTTTAATTAAAGCATCAAGTCTTTCGAAATGTCTCTGCCAGTTAAACTGTTAAGGAGGAAACGAGTTTCATAGAAAGATAGAACTGTCCCGAAAATTATGATTTTCTTGAAACCTTTCTGTGTATTATGTTGAATCGTGAAATTTTGTTACGAATTAAATTTAATTCTCTATTTATAATTTCAATTTCATCACAGTCCGTCCTCTCCCATTTTGTCATGCTTTTCTCATTATCATTTTGTGAAATATTTTAGATTAGTTGCACATTTGAGAAACTTGCATCATTATTCTATTCATTCTATTCACCGAGTGAAAGTTTTCAATGGTCCCTACTCGTTTGCCTTCAACGAAATATAAGCCGACTAAAAGCGACCTTTACGGTACTTTACAGCAATGAATAAACAACGGAACGTTATCGTTCAACGCAAAAATGATCCGATATCCGGGAATGTAATTTCCGTGGATAGACGGATGATCGAGCAGCCATTTCCAGCGTAAATCCGCCGTCCCGATGGACACTTCGCGAAGGCTACGCGTCACATCCGTTTGGTAACACCTGCACTAAATTAGCACTACGAAACTCTTGTTTTATCCAGCGAACAGAGGATAGGTTCGGTGGTTACAATGTCTCCCTCACCACGATACAGTGGATTGGAGAGTTTCGTGTGTCCAGGAAACTCTAACCAACGAGAAACGATGTTCCATTGGCTGTAGTAGCTAGGTATAGTTTTAACGTTGCTATATGTGGTAACGTAACGCGTGTATACATCGTTGGCGTGCGTGACGAGGGTAGTTAAGTGTAAATTGGAACGAATCCTCCTCTAAATTTGAATATACGATTTAAGTAGCTCGTGATAGTGATGTTAATTCGACGCTATGGCTGGGATACTTTTGACGATGTAAAGATGAATTAATTGGCGGAATATTTAATATTGGAAATACTGACGATTGAGACGCGAAGTGGGTGGCAAAAAAAGATAAAAGTGGAAGATTTATTAGAAAATATGTTATGAAACGAGGAAAACAAATTTCTTTTCATGCACTTCATGAAAAATTGATTTAATCGCTAAGAATTCATCGTTGTAAATCCGTAAACTTTCTATGAAAAATTACGAATTGGTCAGTTTCGTTTGATAGTTTTTAATATATATCCAATTGGTATGAAGTGATTGTTTGATTTTGAAAAATATCATCATCTGTTCAATAACGTTTTGATAAAACTATCAACCAATTTCTATACGAATTACAAGTCACAAACAATTTAACTCCGCGAACGCAAGCACAATGGAACAACATCTCTCGTTCCAAACTCGCTCGATTCCATCTTCGAGGACGTGTCCTGTTTGAAGGGCCTCTGTCTTCCCCACGATTACCGGTAACAACGCAGCGGTGATTGTGCACTCTTCAGCGTCTTCTCCCTTCGATTTAGTATCCTTCTAGCAATTACGAGAATAGCCTCTAATGATTTCATCGGATTTAATGCTCAATTGATATAGTTAGGTACATACAAATTTCGACCAATGTATTTAACTTCGGGACACATAAATCTTATTTGGTATTCTGTATTTCATATGATGAAAATTATCTTTGTTACGAAATGTAGTCACTAAATAGAATTAAATGATCTAAAATTAAATATTTTAATTTCTAAGCTAACAATATCAGTTGAATGTTAAGATCACATTGATAGCAAAATCGGCAAGTAAAATATCGCGATGATAAAGTTCGATCTCAGGAATGTCGTTCATCTGAGACACGCAATCGACGTTGTTCTTGGTTTCTCCAAGCTGGAACGATTTTCGAATCTGATGAAACATAGACGAAACGAGAACGCGCAATTGCGGCCGCAATTTACTGCATGGCCGTGTTTGCAGGTAACCTTTTACCTATGTGCATCTCTACATGTTCGTCAACGAAACGTTTTCTATCATTTTCTTTAATGGAAGAGACGACCTCTGTGTCATTTTGTTCTTGGTTAAAATAAAGAGACACGGGGCATACTGGAACGAATTCGGAAGGTAAATGTAACTAAAACTTTGATGGGCTTTCTTTGTTGAATTGTGGAAAATGCTTGATGGAAATTAGGTAATTACGCGAGAGTTTGTAGCTGTAGTTCGTAGAAGAGCAGAGATCCGCGTAATATTTCCTTCAGGCTGCGATTATTCCAAATTCAGAATGAGTTCTTCCTTTTCAAGGTCAAGTACTCCTGCTTATTAAATATAAAGTCAAAATAATATTTATCCAGACAATTGGTCTTAAATAAAATATAAGAGATGCTCATAAATAAAAATATAAGAGATGTCTATCATCTTTGAATGTATCATTACTTGAACTTATCATTTCCTTTAACACTGCAGAGCACTTAGAAACAAATTAAATGGATCAAGCAGCTTATCGTACTTTATTACGTACGCATATATAAAATATATTTTAAAAAATAATCAGAAGACAAATAAGAGAGCCCATACAATTTCCATCGTCCTTTACAAGCTTATCGCTAGCCAGTCTCGTAATTTCCTCATGCACTTTGCGTCTCAACCTTGCGCAAATCCGACCAATATACCACTCTATAATGTTGCCAGATACTGTCGCAGAACTCAGCGCAGATAAGATTTCTTTTGAAGCCACGTTGAAAGACGTAGCGACCTGTCCAAGAAAGATGTCGAGATTTCTGCGGACGAAAGAAAGCGGCACTCCAGGGCGGCAAAACCTGCTTCAAGGACTGTGTAAATCGTGAATGGCGCCCGGTAGGCGCCATTACCTGCGCTTTTCGAAATTGTCTTGCTCGGTGAACCGCTGTCCGTACTTTTACGGCCCTTTTTATAGAGGAGGAACACACTCGTATCGCCGTATAGCTGATGCCGAAGTTACTGCGACGTAGAGACGGAAAAATCTTCATTTTTATTGTGGAAACAAGAGCCAGGCTTTTATCGAACTCGAATCGGCTTGAAGCAGATGATCATGTTTTAGTCACAATGGATGGTTCGATAAAAATCATGGCACAGAATATTCAAAATTTAAATTAGGTATACATACCTGCTGAAAAATTCCAGGACACATGCCATTTTTCATTTCAAATTATAATAATTTTGAAATTTTGAGAATTTTGGTGGTAAATTACGAATTTTTATCTACATTCGTTTTAAACAAAATTGTTAACGTATAGTATAAGATATCAAACTAAATGACCTACTACGATATAATAGGTTTGTAACGTTTTCCAATTTTCAAGCGAATACAATAACTGTCCGAAGAAAATTTAGTGTATATTGAAAATAAATATCAGGTAATTACGAATAAAATTGAAATAAGCAAATTAAAGATGAAAGAGATTGAGAAAGTTTCTTTATGCACGTATTAGTCATCGGAATAAAGTCAATAGCTTTTAATTTTCCATAACTCGCGCAATTTACTCGCGTTTGGAATTTGCGATAGAATTGTAGTGAATTTTGAAAGGAACTGCCTCGATGAATTTCTGTTACAGACAGCATGCTTTGCAACGACTTCCTTACAAACTTTCTAACTTATCAATGGGCACAAAAGCGACGCGATACCACCGCAAGAACCAGTTTATTTAAAAGGTTTCCCGAATGCAATTACCGTTACCATTGATTCTACTTCCAGAAATTTCTCTCAAGATAAACAAAATTTTACCGTATTTCTATTTCTCTCGTTTTTCCTTTTGTAAGTCTTGTATTCGCCTTTTATACGTCGATCATTCGATATTCATAGATATTGCTGTTATTTCTTTTGAACATTTCTCTATTTCATCGCGTTAATGCTCGTTGTAGTTCATGACAGGTAGATTTTATCCGGCAAATTTAATTTTTGAATTTAAATTTTATAGGAAGTTTATGCACAGTTTCATTTTCTCGAATTCATGGGAATTGTCCCAGGGAGTCTATCAGAATTTTATCTGATTGTACGTTTTAGAATGCTTCACCTGCTTCATTCATTTGTAGAAAATTCCAATGCCACAAAGCTTTGTGAAACTCGGCGAAAAATTCCGGATAACTAATCGCGAACATATTCCATCATGGACATTCCTGCTATATCATTTGCCTTTGTGTAACTTCGAAGTAAAATTTTTTATTACGATTTTTATTCCTTTCACAAATAAAACATTTCCAAACGTTTCTTCAATGAATATTATCGTTATTTCATTCCAACGTTTCGAGTTTAAATAATTTTGAATGATGTAAAATATAAAAATATAATTTCCAATTTTATCTTGATTAACAAAACATATATTTGTAAAATTCGACAGAAAGCTCTGGAAAGATTAAATTTTAATAAAAGAAACTTTTTTTATTGATTTGACTCGAGGAAGTTTATGTTTTTCCATAAACTATAGAGAGCATAAAATATTTGATTAGAACAGAGAAGTCTTTAGATTCGTGAAAAACCGAAGTGTCGGAAAATCGTTGGTCCAAGCTTTCCTGTTTTATTTAACGAAACGTTTCATTTAGATTTTGTTGTCGTCTTTGTTTTCGTTCCACCTACACCGATAAATCATTAGTAGAGTTATCACTTGTTTGTTTCAGTAAAAAAATGTACATAATTTTGGAGCTGTTCACTGTCACGTTTATTTGTTCTATTCTTCGTTGAACAAACCCATTTCCGGCGAACGACAAACTCTCATACGAAAATCATTCTTCGTGTAAGAAGCAAAGGTAAAGCACGTAGTTCCAGCTTGGAACTATGTTAAGTGACTAATGAACGATTCATTTTCAAACTTCAATTGAATTAATCCTTTTCTACTATTTTCCCCGCTAACCAACTTATTTGTAATTCTTTTTGGCAACTGTAGAAAAGCGGTTGAAAAATTCTCTCTCGCTTTTATACGACAAGATATCGTATTTTTATTCCATTACATTCGAGCAAGGGTACCGGGTCACGATGAATTATTTTCACCGGCGGAAGCTCGAGAAAGAGCATCGGAAAGTGGCTGTCCACGAATGCAAAATTTCATAGTGCACCGTCAAAATTCGAAGTATAATTCGAGCTTGTTCATCCACTTGTTTTCTATCAATCATAGCTTCCCATCACAATTTCATTAGAATCTTTTTATCTTATTAGCGTTACGAACTCGAACTAGCGAAAATCACTATTTAAAGGGGTATCCTATTATACAATTTTGGAAAAGTAGAGCAGAGTTTTTCGAAAAGCATGATTTCAAAAATATGTACAATCGACTTTTTATTAAAAAATGCCAACAAGGGTCTAAGAAAACGCGTCTCTCGGTAGAATACGCGCTCAATTCGATCAACCGCTGTGGTCTATCAATTTTCATCAATTTTTTGTATAATTATGCTAATGAAACACGAGAATATGTTTAGTGGAAGACAAATGGAGGATCGACGGTCGCTCCGATTCGATCATCGACAGACTTTTTGCGGGCGTGGATCGAAATAGGGTTAAAGGATTGGAAGGATACGTCTCGTTTAGCTCGCAGCTATGCATTGGAAAACGCTTAAGGTCCCGCACAAGACGGTTAAGTGGCTAGATAAACGTTATCCTTTCGGGCAACGTGTCTTTGGTTTCGAAATAAAACCGAGCTTCTGCGTGGGACGTTTGAAAATGTGCACGACTAATACGATATTTTATGGATGCGATAGCGAAATTCTGCTGTTCTACGATTCTTCGGTTTCATCCAATAAGAAGCCATTCTTACGTAGATGTTTGTTCTCTTCTGAAGGAAAGTTCCCTTAAAATCGCGATATCTCTGTTCGTTATTTCAAGAAAAGCTCGTGTACCTTTTAAGCATTGCTGAGACAATTTATAAAACGAGCGCAAAAACTTGTATTTTAATAGTTTTTGAAATTAAAATCCTTAGTAGAGTTTATAGTCGTGCAGTAGAATAGAGCAAATAAATGATAAATAACTAACTTAAAGGTTAAATAAAATTTGTTAGAAGTAACAAAGATATTTTTGATAAAAATGGTCTTAGAGATATCCATGTAATTTGCAAGTTGACAGTCGTTTTATTTCCTTTTTAGCTTAACATAGTTTCGTTTTAGTTCATATCTTTAGAATCGAGCGCGACAAAAACTGATAAGAACATCTGCAAGGAATATACTCCTGGCTTACTTTCGCTGAGACTCTTGATAGCACGTATCAAGATTGAATCTCATCTAACTCCTGATATATCATCATAAACTTTATAGCTGCAACTTATTTACACCTCATATAACCTAGAAAATAAAGCTGCGCAAAAAGGCATATAAAAGGCTTGTTGAAGCTTCCTCGAGTTCTGCACTTTGATACCAGGCAAACTAAAACGACATGCATTTACACAGATAGTTGGAAAAACAACACATTACGCTCGGTATATTTTGGCAACAATAACTGAACATTAGATTAACTTTCCCAAAATTATTTTTACCTCGTTATAAAGAAATTCAGAAAGAATTAAGCAATGGAATCTAAACTTTTGTACCACACCAATGATATCAATTGAGATATAAAATTGTACATATACAATGCTTGGTATCCTTAGATATTTAAAGAATTGTTTTACTCTTAAAAGCAATTACTCTAAACATGAAAATCTTTTATCTATCATTACCAATATATTCCTCCAAGTATATCAATGTCTCTATAGCACAGTCACCAAAATGACCGCTATATCGTCATTCGATGAACCATATTAGATTCCTAGATACATACTCCCATTGTCTCTTGATACGTGATAGCTCCCTGACTCCCCGCGTACGAAGTTACAACAGGGCTGAAAGATATTATCACAGGAAACACCGTAGTAATTGCGGTCGTTAATAATTAGAACTGGCTCGAGAGGGCAGACGGTATCGAAGATCCGCTGACTACGACCGTCGCCGACGCTCCGGTATTTCTCTTAATTGTCTACTTGTTTTTGCCCGCGGAGGAAGTTTGTCTTCAATTAACGAGCAGCCAGATCGTGTAATTAATAACCATAGCCCCGAAGGCGGTGTTCGAGAACCATGGCTCTTACGAGATTGACTGCCGCGAAGTTTGCGTTCTGCGGAACGATTTATCGAGATACGCGGATCCCGATATCTCTCTGCCTTCCTCGGTTTGCTTGGCCGCGAAGACGCTTTTAAATGGGACAACGTTGATGAAGTTTCAGTGAAACCGTCGGCGAGCCGACTAGCCTCGAGCATACTCCCGCTTTCTGCCTGAAATACCAAAGTCGAGCTGGAATTCCTATATCTGCTGGCTATTTTTGACGTTTCTGGCAATAAAGTATATAGTCAGATTCCAAGATATCAGAGCCTTTCGATTTCTGTCTGAAAATTCTTACCTTCTCAGTGTACCCGTGCGATATCATGGCAAATAACTCGGATTTTTACCGAGGGAATACATTCTTCGTACGGATGAAATTGGATTTTTATGCGCTTTATATTGCACCGCTTGCGTTTTAGTTTGGATAAGGGATTCTATATTAGGATTTGCAGTTACGCGATTGATAAAATGAGAGTTGATGCTCGATGCTTTCAGTTTGTGTCATTAGAACTCGCAGGTAATCAAAATTATTTATCTAATTTTAAGTTCTAAAGATCGATAATGTTTGCCGCGTGAAATATAAAATACCAAGTAATATCAAATACTCTAAAATTAACAGTAATTTAATCTAAATTGTTATGGACCGTGTGATGTCATTATGACTCAGCGATACAAACTACAATCTAAATTAGAACCGATTCTCTCACTCCACGTACATATGTATTCCTTGAATACAAACACGAAGGAAGATATTTACATCAGGCAATCGAACAGCCTTTATAAAATATAAAATATACAAATGTGCAATACATGCGAAGTATGGAAGAAATATAGCAATCGAACTGAAATATTTAATCAAACAAAAATCTATATTCAAAAACGCTGCTGTACAAAAAAGAAAGGCGAGTAGTTTAACGAGTGATATGTGTTGTACATATGGCGATACAAGGGAGTGAATGGGCACGAGGTCAAATCATCGCCAAATAGGCTCCGTGGAAATCAAGGCAGCCATGAAAATCGCGGATACATAGCCGCTTTAGAATTCGAGACAATGGTACGTTGAAGCGGGTGGGTTCACGCATTCCCGTATTCTCTTTGTGTCGGATTTTTTTCCGCGGCTGCTTCGCATTTTCTCCCGATGATCGTCCGACCGTACCACGCAGAACGCTCGCGGCCAGGCGTTTTCCATCGTCAAGATTTTTGAATAACCATTCTGATTAGTTCCTCCCCTTATACTCCTCGCTTCCTTGCCTTTCCCAACTTTTCCTCTGATCCGCTATTTCTTCCCTATCGCCGCTTAACCGTCTGTGCTCCTTCATTTTTGGAAACCGTTGCCAGCTATTCTTCTGTTTTTGCTACCGTTTATTGCCGTACCTATGTTTCTTCATCATTATGATTCTTCGTGCTTGTAGTCTGCTATTTTTCACCCTCGCGTCGGTCTTTCTCTATTTTTCCATTTTCCTCGATGCCCGTATTACGCGTATTCTACTATTTGTGCTACTTTATGTCAACCTTTATGGTTCTCTGTTCTTCCTCCGTGCTTCCTCATTCCTATAACGCTCTGGTATTATATTTTTTGGACATTCTTGTGGTTCTTGTTTAGGAGCTTCTTTTATCGGCGATACTTTCTATTTTTTTATTTTCTACTGTTGTTGTTAGTATTCTTTTAAACATTGCCCTTGCGCTGATGATTTTAAACTCTTGCTAGCTTTTAATCTTTTACTTTTTCACGTAACTTCCAAATCTTTCGATTATGTAGAGATCTTTTTACGCACCATTCTTTCCATTCTGTTTATCGTGTTTTTAAGTACCTTCTTTCGACTTATTTTTCTAGGTACACTACTCATTCTCTATTTAAATATCTTCGATTCCATTAATTTTTCTATTCTTCTCCTATGCCAAACCTTCTAACTTACTTGGATAACCCGAGCAATAAAATTTGTCTATAAAATTCAGTTCCTATCATTCCATCTTCTTTTTCTTTTCCACCATCAAAAGTTACTTTCCAGCAGAAAAAAGAAAAGAAACGCTTTCACGCCGAGTCATAACAGAGAACAGAAAAGAGAGAAGAGAAAAGAACAGAATAACAAACGTATTGTCAGAACATCAATTTACACCGCCACTGTGCAAGCTTCTCGAGAAAGAAGCGCTTTCTCCCATCTCTTATTTCGAAGCTCGAGCAAAAGAGAAACGTGTAACGAGACGAAAATCAAGCGAGCCGTATATATGTACACGTACATATATTATATCCTCTGGCGACGAAGCACGTACGTCGTTCGTGATGACTAAGCGACCGAGTGGTTTCACGAAAAAATACCTGGGTAGACAGTTCAATATCTAGGCCCATGGTTCGTTGTCACGGAAAAGAACACTAACATAACGTAAAAGACAGCGTTCTAGTAATTTGACTTTACGCTTTATCGTCGAAAGGATAAACGTACTTTTCGCGGAAACAATTTAAAGACGTTCATATGCACGCGACATAATTGACGTTTCGTTAGAGCGACGGGAGCTTTACACTTTCGTAGTTTTCTGCGTCAGCGCGATGATAACAGTGTATCATCGTTCGTAGGATCTCGAAATGCAGAATTTTTCTCTTAGAAAAAAGATGTCTTTTTTGTGTACTCCTGATGAAAGGCGTTGCGGTATTTCATTTTATTTCTACTTCGACAATGCAAGCAGCAGAAATCAGTTGGCATCGAGTATATTTCCTTAATAAAATAAAAAATTTCCATTAACCGGTTAAAAATAAAATCTAGTAAAAATTCAATATTAACTACAAGAGAGTCAATAGTAAAACCTAGAGAACTCATAAAAATATACTGTTTCAACAACTACATTCCGAATACCATTTATCATACAAGTTCAAACAAGAACACGTAAATACTAAAAAATAGAATTACTTAAAGACAGAATCTTTTTACACGTTCATTTTCCTCCACGTACTTCAATCCCTCACCCGTGTATTCTTCAATTAAGAACGGTGTTTCACGCGTTCCCGTTCATCAGTCGCCATTTCAAAAGAATCCGACTTGCCGCGACTCAAAGCCGAATAAAGACCAAGCACATTCGAGACCCCTGTGTGTTCAGTACTCCCTTAAAAATCGTCTGAGTGTTCTCCGCCCGTGTATCCTTCTTCTTTCGCAGCTTCCTCTTCTCTTCTTCAAACCGTCATGTGCACGAAAGCGGAGCTTTTCATTACAATGCGAGAAGAGTTCAGAAATATAGCCGGTTGTCGTCATAACCGGTGTGCAAAGGGGAAAGAAGAATGTCAATTAAGCGACTTTACCGGCCAGTTCGAGTGTTCATAGCGCGTAAGGGTTCTTCGAGAAGCTGAGTGCCATGAAAGAAGAAAGACGGAAGAGAAAGAAGTCGATGAAAAATAGGGGTGGGGGAAAAGGAATTCGCCGTTGCTGAACGAGCCTTTTTCGCCGCGCTCTACGATCGGTTCTTTCCCTTTTTTTTCCCTCCGCTCCTCTTTTTGTCTGTCGTCGTAATACGTGACCCTCCTTTTGGTTAACCACCTTAGAAAGACGCTGAATACGCGCGATATTTTTCCGTCATGGTGCAGCAGCACCTTGCGACCGGAAATTGGCGGGCTCCATCTAAGCAGCTGAAAGCCATCGTACGCTATACGAGACACAAGGAATCGTGGTAATGAGAGAAAGCTGTAAATGAGCTTCTTGGTCGGTTTATGCGAATAGCTTGTCAGATGTCATTGCTACGAAGCCGTTGAGTATGGTACACTGGAAGGCGTTTTCTTCGCCGATGTCCAGATAACGCTCTTGAATAAGTAGAGTAGGAAGATATTGGTCAGACGTGCGTAGCGTTTCTGGATTTACGACAGTGACAGAAGTTTCATGATTTTGAAAGGTATCGTACATTATTATCTTTGCTTCTAAACAAGTTTTCAATAATTTCTAAACGCGTTTTCCGGTTTTGCTTGCCTCCCTATCCTCCCTTCTTTCTTTACTTTAAATCTTCTTACTTGCATACTTTTCTCTCTTCCATATCATCCTTCTTCTTCCTTTATACTATTCCTTCCCTCACAAAAATTGATATTTCTACAGACATACTTCTCAGTATCTTTAACAGTGAAAAACTGATTGCGCGTTTTTTCAATTAGCCACAAGCATCACGTAATCGACAGGCATTTTATCATCCTGGAGGCAATCTCGAAGGACGTTCGCCGCTTGTATCGTTAATTATGTCGCTAATTGAGTTTACAGGTGGAGGACGTAACGCGTAAAACCGGGTGTAAAAACACAGGCGAAGGATAAAAGGAACTGGCTAGACGGCGAGCGTCCTTATTAATGCACTTGCTACACGTCGGAAAGGTTCAGCTGCAACGGCGCTGAAATATTTTAGCGCGTGTCGCGCGACTCGCGCGAGAAACTGTCAGCGAGGCGGGGACGGGACAGAACGAGATGAGGAAAAAGCATGAAAAATCGGGGCTATTAATAAAGCCGTGGCAAAAAGCTTTCGGCGTGCTCGGCCGAGTTGCACGCCGGAGCTAAGCTGGATAGCTTTCACAGTTATGCGTTTCTACGATGCAATAACTCGGATGTTGGCTGTTGTGCTACAAGTAATTTTCCGGTGAGATACATCCGTTTTGTCGAGACGTAAATCTTCTTTGTTAGGAGTATTTATTTATCAAGAAGATCGTGCTTTTCTGTATCTCGTGGTATCCATAAAGATAGAACTCGGTTTTCAAAGGTACCCGATTGATTGGTTCTACGACTTTCCCTCAAAGGAGAAATGTGTTTTCGTGGTACACTCGAAATACGTTACGTCGATGAAAACGTTTTGTATGAAATATACGACGGAGATTTGTTTCCGAGATCGTCTGATTGAACACAATCCACGGTTTTACATTGGCTAGGTGTATGTAAATATATGTAGTTTTGCGATATCCTTTCTGCCATTGGCCTTCTTTTAGCCATTGGCCTTAGAATTTTGAATGCATGATGTGGTTTAAAAGATTCAACAAATTCAGGTTTTACGTCTTTGTATCGAAGCTTTATTTTCACTCCAATTTTAATATTTAAATTTAAAGCGAGACTGTCGTTCACTATGTGAACATGTATAAAAGATTATATTATGACGTCATACATCCTGAGAATATCAGCATCTCGATGCAATTCACCAACCTGTCACAAACGCAAAACACTATGTTTACTCCGTTCCTCTATGATTTCCAATTTTTGCTGTAAAATCTCGCAATAACAGTCTCTGTGTACACGGGAAAAACAAAATTCTGTAAATATTTGTCTATCTCCTCGACATCCCGGAATGAAAGTCTGCAAAAATCTCTATAGATAAAATCACAATTTGCCAATTAATTCCGCGAGAACAATCAGCGTTTACGCCGTCCAATTCCTATCGGTGCGACACCAAAACAGCGACAAACGTCTATCAATGGCTGTTCATTATCCGTTTCAATAATCGTCATCAACTTCAATTTATCGACAAAAGGGAAGGGCTTTACGGTATCTTGCGCGTACTGTGCTGGCGATATTGCAACGTTTAAATATTTTCACTGGCAGCAGGTGGATATTACGCGTAATGCGTTCTCGATCGAAGTATATCGCGGTGGGGACGTCGTTGCATCGATGAAATTCCCTACGAAATACGCGGCAATATATGATACCAGTGCACAAAGTTGGAGAGATAGATAGATAGATAGATAGATAGATAGATAGATAGATAGATAGATAGATAGATAGATAGATAGATAGATAGATAGAGATAGATAGATAGAGATAGATAGATAGATAGAGAGAGAGAGAGAGAGAGAGAGAGAGAGAGGTGCCTGATATTCGTTCAATTAACGAAGAATCTGCAATGAGAGAGTTTAAGCCCATCCGTCGATCATAAATTTCAACAGTCTATAGCGTGAGTAGATGCTCGAAACTGTATCCGGCAGACACTTGGCGTCCTATGCCGTTGGTAAGCAAGTTTCAAGTCTACTTCGAATACCGTCGGTCGAGTATCTGGAAGCGTGCCTCGTGAATAAGATCACTGAACCGGCCCCCGAAAACCTGGAGCCATCAAAACTCAGCGAGCCTTTCTTCGATCTACGGAAACGGGAAACTTTGCTGCCAGAATTCGCGGTTCGTCCTTCATTTTCTTTCCGCGTTATTTCGCTAATGTTCGAGCTCGAAATATGAGAACTTCGATGGGAAAAAGAAGCGAATGAAACGGATAAGATGAAAATTGACGAAGGTTGTGATATGGATGAATAGGATGTAATTACGTGAGATAGTTTTCTATAGCGATTCTTTATTTCGTGGATGATTTGCTTGTATTCTTGTTAAAATGTGGAGATCTCGTGTTCATAGATTCGGATGAAAATTTCAAACAGAGTGAAACATGATATATGTTAGTTGTTTTCGAAAATTAATCGAAATAAATAGAAAACGAATCGTTTCAAGAAAGATAATCATGAATTAAAATATTTCTTCAATGAAGCTTATTTTTAAGTTATTAAGCGACTTAGAAGAATATTAAAAATAAGAGAATTTCGTTTCCGGGATTTTAATCTCCAACAGTTTTAATTACGAAATGGGACGAATAACTATCAATCTCCTTTCCTTGTTATCAAAGGATCCTCTGAAAAGCTTTATAAAATGAAATTTATTCCCTGTCTCAAAGAGAGTTTTGACGCTTTTAATCTCTAGATACAAAGTGCACGATATTATACATTTGATTTTTTCCTTTTATTAAAAGTTTCTCAACTATATCAATTTATAAATTACCCGAATATGGTTTAAAGGGAAACTTTCATATGATCCCTTAACGTTAATTGCCTGTAAGCAGTAAACTCCTAGCGCAGAGGTATTCAGGATCATGGTTCCCTTATTGTTCTAGGCAATAACCGTGCAACAAAGCTTTTGAACGACCTAATTTTCAATAGAAGAGGTATTTACAGGAGTTCATAGTCTCTTATCGCTGTAACGGCGAGTTGTAGCACGTTTAATACCAAGATGAAGAATCTAGTTTTTCGAGTAGCCTACTATAATAAGATGACTGAGCAGGAAGTTGCTAGAATAGAAACTGATGAGATTCTCTCACTCCTCTTGCACACCAACGTTGTGCAAGTCAAATTTTAGAAATCCTTTGCGACTGTACGTTGGTTAAAAATGTGGCGCTTTAACTTCCATGCAAAATTGCAGGATTTAGAACCGGGAATAAACAGTTCTTTCGACCAGGCCATACCCGTATTTTAAAACGGATTCGGCCCTTTTGAAAGAAAAGGTGGTTGCACGGGGCTTTAGTTGCGCTTTGAATAAAACGCGACGAGATTTCCCTTGACATATTTTTATTTGGTTACGGGCATGTTTATATTTAAATTTTCAATGGAAAAAGATTATTGTAATGCACGGGTAATTCCAATGGTAACCTAAGGGTGTCTGTTCGTTTCTCGTATAGTAGGTAATTTTGATTCGTTTGCTACTATGTAAAAGCGATATCATTAACCGACGTTGTATGAATAAATGTGATTGAATTCCAAAATGATATATATGACCTGCCCAAAAAATAATCCTTTCAATCCTTCAATCTTCTTAGAAGTACAATTTTTCTTAGGTCTTTGCACACTGGTCCTGGTATTCCTTCTGTTATCTTTCAAAACAACTTGCGGAGTACTTTCTTCGAATCGCTGTACTACCGTGTCCTCGCTAAAGAATTTAACGAATTTGAACACAATTTCAAGTTATCCTTTCAAAATTTAAATTTCCTTGCGACAATCGAAGTAATTCGAGGATTAACGTTAGCAAAATTATAGGCAAATATGTATGTTTTATCCAATGATGAAACGACAATTGCATTTGCGAAACAGAATGCAGTTATTGCGATTACTATTATCAATGATTACCCTAATAGACTTTGGGAGCAAGAAGCGAATATTAACTTGAATCGTGTAACCGTGACTCGACAAATTTTCGACGTGAACTAATTGCCGTTGCCATAATTTAATATTACCGGTGCAAGTTTTGGAAGTGTACATTTGTTCCCTAGGTCGAAGAGTAACCTTAATTCGTAGTCATTAGATGAGCAAAACAGAAATTATATGAATGTACAGCTTAAAATAAAAAAATTATCGGGAATAATTCCTGCTTTTGAATATCAACTGATGAAATGCGATTATTAGATTAGAAAATTGAGCGATGCGCGATTTATGGTTCAATAATGTGTTTGATTTATTAACCAACCAGTCAAACGTCAAATATCACCACTCAACATCAAAACTGAATATTTGTTAATCAAACCTTTCGAATGATATCATTATAAGAGATTCCATTTAAATCACATATCTTCATATATTATAAATCTGTAATTAATTATGCACGATCGAAATAATTCCATGTTGTTATGTATTGAACATACCGATTATTTGCATAGATAAGTATATAGATAAAATTTGATACGATTTGATTGATATTGATTACCCGTAAATACATTTTACCTCCTTTTCCTTTTCTTCGAAATATAAATAAAGTAATAAATAAGTCTATGAGTAATATCGATATTTTAGAATCGAATCATGTCGATTTTTGCGAAACGGCGAACGATTCCAGGATTTATCGTGTTCAAAAAGCAGCGGACAGCACGAGTCGAGTTTCCGTTGCGGAGGAAAAGCGGTTTCTAGTTTCCTGCATGCCTACGAATGCGGTAGTCGAGGCTCGTAAATTATGAAGCGGAATTATGAAAAAAGGCACGAACTTCGCCGACGTTTCTGCGAAAATGCAGCAACGCACGAATCTACGTACGACTACCATGTATTCTGGTCGAATAAACGAATTTCAGAGGTGCAGCAGAATAGGGATGAAGCCAAAATATTAAGTCACCCCATAAGCGATTTTCTTTCCTAACTTATCCACGAGAATTTGGATTGTATAAACAATTACCTATTAATATAAAATGTTACTTTAACTATTTAACCTTCCTAATCATCGATACCGGTCCAGTTGCAGAGATGTCGAGATTTATCACTTCAGTGACAATTAATATCCTCCTATTATAGTAATTCAATTAAGAAGACCCGTGTCTCTTCCTGCAGCATGTTCGATTAATTATCACGGGTCGCTTATGGAAAACATAGACTGCGACGATAATTGGGTTAATTTTATAGGAATAACGCCGAGTCACCTGTACGATAATTAATTATTGCTTCAACGAGAATCGCTCGTTCTTTCTCTCCCTTTTCTCCTCTTTTTCTTCCTGATTTTCTTCGCGCGATTTATTAACGTCGGCCATTACGATCAACTAACGATGCTAATACAAATTTGTATTTCAAATATTAAATATCGTTCTGGATCATTATTTCGCGTGGCAGATTAATTTCGGATATAATCAGAAAGAGACCGGGCTATTTGCATTGCAAAGTTCCGCGCAATATGAAATGTAACTCGAACGAATCTCGATGACGTTCTCCACTGGATATCCTATTTCCACTAAATTAATGTGATTTCAGTGTGGCGACCGTGTGTCCCCTTAAGCTGTAATTATTCGTTTCACAAGGTTTTAACACGATGGTAGAATTTGATAATCGTAATTTATTAGATCGTCTGGAAAGTTTTACGTGAAAACTTCGTTGACGCTAAGTACTTGTAGTTTTATGTGCGTTTGATTGAATCTCTGATATATTGCTATAATCGCTGGCGAACACGCAACTTCTTTGTTCTAAATCCTTCTCGTCTCTAATGTTGATTTTAGTCTATAGATATTATTGATTATTATAGCCATTATTAGACTGCGGATGTGTATGCAAATTTATATTTTTATGAATACAATTAGATAAACATGCACATTTCAATATATTGTATATCTCTGCCTGTTACATACATATTTATTTATCATACGTATTTATCTACTTGAGAAAATATTTCCAGCATGATGTTGACAAAAAAAGCTGCATATTTTAAATTTAGAAAGTTTTGGTATGAAAAAGTTCACAAGTCACACTGAATATGCGCATACTATTATATGTACATGTGCCCACCAAGTGGTTACAGTAGTGGTAACAGTGGTTTTAGAGGAAATGCTTCATAGAGCAGAAGTTTGAGAGATCCTATGGACCGTAGATACTCCAGACCGCTTTTGAAAGTATCTGGAGGGTGTTTGAATCTGAATTTCATTTAGGGAATACAAGCAAGAAGTGGTTTAATTTATTCAAATTTTTTAATGAATATTATACGAAAGAAACAGGCAAGTTAAATTTTAACATTCAATAATTAATTCCATGCTGCCAAAACTATGCATACACGATGATACCAGCCACTTTGAATTTCTTCCACAAACATCATTTTCAAAACTTTCCCTCAAAAACATGCATTTACCATGTCGCTGCAGACCCATTTCAGCTTCGACTTTCTTATCGATTGATACTTGCTACGTATCATGCCACCTTTGATCGTTCCGTTCAACAGAGAAGTAACTTGCATCTCGATGAAAGAAAATTTTCTGATTAAAGTAGACCTGGAAGCTAGAGACTTATCCTCTTTGTACGAGCTGTTCAATCTCAATTCTATTACGAACGTACGATCTTGAAATATCTATGCACCCGCGAGACGATGACACTAACAGATAGCCAGTTTCGAGAGGCGGAACTTCAACCTTGGATCGACGACGACAGACTAAACAAATTTCATAGAACAAGTTTCTAGTTGACACTGATGTTTCTTTTGCTAGACAACGTATAATCAAGTATCGTAACTTTTACGCGGACACTGTGTAAAACATAGCATAAGCATTCGTCCAATATTTCTCAAATAATTTCTATGCTGAAATGGGGAAGAATATTTAAAGGTGAAATGTTTGAAGACCAACTTAGAGTTGGTTATTGTTGAGGCAATACAGCATAGACGAAGATTACAAGGAGTTTCTATGATTTTTTAGCGACAACATCAACATCTGGTAGAGACGCGAGTATTTTTAGAAAATAACCCACTTGTTAAATATCTTCACGCAATATCAAACATCAAAACTAAATCCTCAAATTCCACAATTCGAACAATACCGTCATTCGTTCGATTCATTCCTCAACTTGATGAACTACTACAAATTAATGAAATAAGAATCCCAAATAGACTGATATGTAAGCAACGCGTCCCACCAACTCAATTCCGTTACGCAATCGAACATATCGTAACCGCGTGACTTAATAAATTTTATCCTCTCTTGAAGATCTGCTGTATCGGAAACCGATGTGGTTGTCTACGCAATCCCGATCTATTGACACGTAAAAACTCGTTATCGGGGCTGGAAAGCATTCGTCGTCTCTAGCAGCGTCTATTTATCTGTAGCCCTCGGTGCGGCCGGGAAAGCTTTTTCCAAGATTGCTATACCACTCCTTTGCTCTTTCCATTGTAACGAAATTCCGGTGTTTCACGACACACAGACGCACACATATACAAATATACGAAGCCTTATAGAAAGACACACGGCAGGGGAACCAGGCCGGTGCTCTTCCTTTAATCCGAACGCGAAGAGAAATCCCTGAGAGCCCCGGATGACGAGAGAGCCGCAGAGAAATGCCTCACCTTGTCCCGTCCTTGATTTTCTATCCACTCACTGTCCGACAGTTTGCTTTTCTTTCCTTCATCCGTCCATTTTAGTATCACTTCCTTTTTCCTCCCTTTTCTAACACAATCTCTCTCATTCATCCCTCCGAGAGGAGAGAAGCTCTCTTTCGGTGTTTCTCCGAGGGAATGACACCCTTAAAGCTGGTCCTCTCGCTTTCACCGTGCGAGACAGGAGATTCTCTCCTCATTTTACTTTTCAATCTTCGGGAGGATGCGATTTTCTTCCTCATTTCCAGTCTGACAATATTAGGGGATGAAGCGAGCGAATGGGTACCAAAGAGGGGGTAAGATCGAAGGGTGGAACGGTTTGAGAGATTCGCTAGGAGGTGAAGAGGGTGAAACTAAAGAGATAGAAAGGGTGCATCGGTAATCGACCTATCACCTGTTTGCGTTAGCACGCCGTTAGGAAATTCGATTTACCTTAATGACTTGCTACCATTCAACACTTTCAAGATTCCTCCCCCTGAATGGCTTTAAACCTCTGGACTATGTTTTCTAGTGTTTTGTATCTTTTTTAGCGATTTCATTTGGGTGCGTAGAACGCTGCTTCGCCAGAGGCTATTTGAGAATGCGAGAACGTTTTAAACTCGGGGGATGAAATGAGCCGCTATCGTGTTTTGGATAAGGATTCGATGAGTTTTCCATGCTTAACTGTTACATTATGGAAAGTGACATTGCTTAATAGAATGGAGGAAACCAAACTTCTTATACCGTTTTATACAGAACTTTCGCTTTGTAGACATTTTTCTTTATTTTCATTGTGAGCGTACCAAAGAAAGTTTGAGAATTTTCTATCTCAGGTATCCCAGAATTTTGCATAACAATTAGCATACGAAAATATGTAGCAATGTTTGTAGTTATACTGGGTGTTACAGAATACATTTTCCAGCCTCGCAACATACACTCAAGCATATATTACGTTTTACGTTGCCAAATGATGAAAGGGATTAAAAGCAATTAGTCACTACGTCTTGCAGTAAATTACTAAATTATGAAAATATGCGAATAGTCTCCTAATAATGTACTCGGAGCACGTTACAAGAAGCCATGTACGATACTTAATTAAACATTTTCCCCCTTAAATAGTATTTTCTAGTCGTAATTGAAATATCAACATTCTACACATAGCATATAATCATTTCAATTATACTTTCCAAATATTCGCAGATTCACTATGGTAAATTAAATTTGTACATTCGTTAATCCACTTCCTCACATTAAGCTATATTTCAGTCCTATTAGCTTCCCCTTCCGCCATTTCGATTAACAACCAGGAATTATTAGAAAGTAATGAAAAAAGTAGTTTGGTTGGAGCAATTAACAAAGAACCTCTAAGCCCGAGCAAAAAGGATTTAGAATCTGCATTATGGCGTTTCATCGCGATCTGAGAAATTCGGCGTCGCCTCGTCATGGCCTGACTTGCGTGAATCCAGCTTAACCCGACCACGGTTCGTGTGCAAAGAGCCAACTACGCGACCACGTACACATCGACGCATGATTATACTTAGCGTAAGGTGATTATTTTGCTGAAGCTACTTGGGAGTCGGACAACTAGTATTAAGCCGGGTACGGTATCGCGTCAAAACTTTCCGGGATCTGCTGGTAATCGCGTCAGAAAATAAACGATTAAGGGGATACAGAACTTGTGTTGCATACGAATGCACCGTGAAAAGGACCTGATTGTAATTTTGAAAGCGTAATTTATGAATTTTGTGAGGCACGGCTTAGAATTCGAGACATAGAAATTAAATAAGGGTTGCTTACCACGTGAAGATGAATTTCTATTATACGATTGGGAATTAACGAATTTTGTAGCTATTGGATCCAATTAAATCTAGTTTATGTGTTTAGCGCAGTATAATTTAGATTTTCATATAGGAATTAAATAAGATTGAGTTTCAAGGAATTATACACGATTGAATTTTCTAGATGTTCCATATAAAGAACCAGAAAAAATTTATGAAGAGTATGTTTAATTGAAAATACGTACATGTCACGGAGAAAATTTAGCGGAATGCAATAAAGATGTAAATTTGCATTTTGATATCGTTTGCATATTACGTGCATACGATTAAATATACGTTCGAATTTATTTCCAAAAAACAAATCCTGACAAAAATTAATTTCAAATAACAAGTTTGCATACAGGTTAAATACGTGGAATGCCATCAACCTGCAATTTATGTATCATTCCGTATTCAATGTAACATGACCCGTTCGATTAATCGCAAGACAACGACGCGTCACCCAAAAAATCCAGGACTCTCACAAATAACGGCTGATTCATGGTCCCGAATCAAATTTCAATGTATACATTTTCTTTTTCTCCGTTTACGAATAATAATTCGTATGCAAACTCACCTCGAGAACATGTTCCGCTTGGTTTTCTCGATCGAGTTTCCGGCCGCTGGTCGTGATCAAACCTGAAACATAATTAAATAGAGAATTAGATCAGCAACCTTAATAAATCCCGATTAAACGGTGTTTCAATTAAGGTTTCTGGGCTGACGTTTTATCGTCGAGTACCGACCGGTAAACCGACGCCACCGAGCAAACCGGAGGACAATTCTCCGTGGCAATTTACGGTGAAATGAAAAGGCCTCAATTAGCGGGACAAAGATTAGCTCGATGCCCACGGTTTCCACGAAATTATAGCGTTCAGATTTCACCGGAATCCCGTCGAACTCGTCTCTCTATTCTTTCCCTCGTTGTTCACATTTTCTCCCTTCACCTCTTTTCTCTCGTCTCTTTTTCATTTTCTATGCAATTACGCATAGATATACATACTGTAGCTGCCGAATGTATTCGTGCATTTATCGTAGAAAATTTGTATGAATATATTATGTGTGTTGTACAAGATTTTCTGAAACTTCTGAAATTTATTGGTAACAAAGTATATATTGCAAGTATATATACATTTAGTAAAAAGCTGATATGACACGGATAGAGGTCTTAAATATATAATTAGTGCTAAAGATGGCCTCGTTAAATATTATAGCTTCCCATAATGTATATATGACTGCATAAATACTTTATTGGCTTTTTCAAACTTTGCGAACGTAATTATGATAGCCACATCTCATTATAGTGCTAGTGAAATTTCAAAATGTTTCTTGTAGCACACATAATATTACAATATTTTCATAAAGAGATTCCATGTCTGTTTAAATACTCTCGAGTGTCACTGTATATTTACGCACATACAGTATATTTTATTTCACACCCACGATTCAATGCACGATATTCAGGGATTCGTTTGTGGTTTCACTTGGCGAAAATTCGAGGACTAACGATGACCGACGATGGATATGCCGTTCCGTTCGTTCAATTCGCAGCGAAGAACGAACGGTTTTCCGTCACAGCGTGGAATCGAAAAGGCTCGAATGCCTCGCGGACACCGGGCGTTTCGCGCATCCGTCTGCTTTCGACGAGTGTCGTCGAAAAATAATTGAGGGAAGGGGAAAAAAAATGAGAGTTTCGGGTCTGGCATTGTCTGTAGCCGAGCTTCGAACGTCGCCGATCGAGAAACGTCGACGTGGTAATTGGGTTTCGGCCTTCTATTCGTCGCGGAGACCGTAACAATTTCGCGGCAAATTGTTCTCCGCGACGCGTCCCTTCTCGTTTTTCCGCCGATGTTCGTCGCCAGAAACGAAAGAAATTCGATCCGGAGAAAGACTGAAAAGGGGAAACGTTTCTTACGATTGATTTGATGCTGCACAGATGGGAGAGAAGATTAATTATTTATAAGAAGAATGGATGATCGAAATGAGACTGAAGCGTTGATATTACCGTTTAAATGGGTTAAATTAAAATTTGCCCGTCGATGAGTAAAATTAAAAATATATTTTTGACGAAGAAAGTGTAGAACGAATGTTCTCTTGTTCGAATAAGTCGAAATAAAAATTAATTTGAACTGTACTATTTAGTATTATTGACTCTTGCAATGAATTTTGTAACGACTTCTTTTGAAAGTTAGAAAGAATCTTCCATTTCGTTAAGCTACACCTACAACGTAATAATTTTAACTATGTTTCAGTATGTAGCATCTACCAGAGCAACTTTTTGACAGGATGACAGAAGATTTAACCGGATGCAGACAGTTTCCGGACTCTGAGAACGTTTCTAAAAGCAACATTGCAGAACAAAAACGAAGCCCCTGAAAATATTTCCAGAGTACATTGTCCCGCGGTCGCATTCCTTTTTTTCTGCACATTCTGCACGGTTTCTCCGGCTTCCGGCAATGGTAGCAAACGACACAGATTTTATATTTCAACCGGAAATACTAATCAGGTTAAGAAACCGCATGTTTCTATTTTGCGAAGAAGCGAGATGTTTGGCACGCGTGCGCGAAATTTACCAAACCTCTGATTCTGTGCATTCCATTACACTTCAAGTGGGGAACGCTTGAATTTCGTGGATGCGAAATATATTGAACGCGGCTGTGTTCACGAAGCTAATTATCGACCAAATTCATGCGCTAATTAGAAAGCTTTATCTAGCTCCTTGAGGTCTGATTTATCAATAATATTATCAAATATTGCGTAAAAATGAATTGTTGGTTAAATTTCTGTAATTCAATCGCAATTTATTTTCAAATATTCCCTTCTTCTGTTGACGTATCTTTTGTCTACTACTTTCAGAGATAAAAAACAATTTACAGATACATTCGTCCAATAATATCCACATATAAATTTAAATTACGTAGCGAGGCTGTAAAAGAAAGAAATTAATTACAACATTGAACATAATTGACGAAACGAGCATGAATACCCAATTAGCTTTTGGCATGGTAAAGAATCAATTACAATTGCAAATGAAATTTTCAGTAGGTAAATGAAGATTTGTATACATTAAAATTCGAATAGATGCTAACAAAGTTCGACCGTTTCGATATTCTTCAACTGTATAATTCAGTTTGGTTACTGTTGAACAACATCAGGATCATATAATCTATCTTTTATAACGAAATCAAACATGTCATTTATGACGCATTTCAACTAATATTCAACAGCTGCTTGCACTCCCAAATTTTCTGTAAATTACATAAAAAATGCGCAGTTTACTAATAACAAAAGCTCGTGCTTGTGTGTATTATATATTTAGAAATACAAAGCTGTCGGATCATACAGGGCCATCAACACAAAATGACGATACGCGTCATTTGATCGAATCGAGCCTCAGATCACAATCACGGGTCGACATAAAAAATTGACAAGAAACTACAGTACGGTCGTCAAATGCAATATCGTTGCTCGAATACGATGCTGGTACGACGTATACTTTTCTGGCCAAAAGATTCGACGTGGTAATAAAGGTCGACGTTCTGCCAACGTGCGCTTTTCTCGTTGGAATCACTGGTGAAACGAGGAAAAGGGGAAGGTTAGAAGGGTGAGATGACGCGACGAATGTACAGGGTGAGTCTGAAAGGCTGTTGGAAAATTTACGAGGGTGATACACGCGTGTCAAAGCTAAGATATGTAAACGACAAAATGGAACCACGATAGAGTCGAGTCCTTTTTCGGTTCGCATTGCAGTATCCAGCTGGAGATGATTTTCGTGTGGTCACCGATATGGAGTTGGTTTTTATATGGAATTTAGAGAAACTTTCGAATAACAGAGTGAAAGAATGGATTGATGTTTTTTTGATTTTTCTATAGTTACGTAACATGAAAATTAAAATAGTTCTGAAAATGCTCTATTCTTTCTAGGTATTTAAATAATTAATAATAACAGATACTCTCTACGATTCTTTTATATTTATTAATTATTGGATTTTACTGAGATCGTTTAATTCCTATATTCCTCTTGTAAGTCCTTTTTTATTGAAGAAATATGTAACAAAAGCTAAAACGGAAAACGAAAGATTTACATTAAACTCCATTATATGCATACCAATTTAAATAACATTTTAATATAATGTACGTAATTTAATACGTTTAATGGCGCTCTTCCGATTCAAAAACGATCCAAAAACTCTTACAAAACAAGCTACATTATTTCTATTCCCATGATTCATTCGCATCACCCTCTAGGCTCGATCCACATAAGAAAAGAATGGTCACGAGGAACGAGAGATCGTCGAAAAATAAAGTGAACAAGACGAACTGAAAAAGAAAGGGAAAGCCTGATACCGGTAAAAACTCGACGACGAATAGAAAAGTTCACGACGTAGAACGCATTTAAATAATTGCTTTTCGTTTTGGTCCCTCGGTCTCATCACATCGAGACATCGTCGTCTCGACTGACTCACCCGAATGAACGCGCGGCTCGTCACACGTAGACAGCTTTCTCCGCGAGAAATTCGTTATCGGAAATCAAAACTATTCGCGATATTATCGACAGTACTATCTGGTTCCGCCGATATACCAAGATGTGCCGCTATCATCAGATCAGAACAGATTTATTTTTCGTCTCCCCGGAGCACAACCGACGACGTTCATCCCCGAGATCTCGAAGCCCGCCGGCAGCTTACTCTATGACGACTGCTAAAAAATGTTCCGTGGAAAACCGTGGGACCAGCCAGCTTCCCCGGAGAAATTTTTTCCCCTGCACAGTTCACGTCGCGTCGTCGAGCGTGATTTCCGGTGCAGAGTGTCGCAGAGGTTCTTTTCACGTGCATTCGAGGAACATCCCCGTCGCGTGAAAATATCGCGACTGAACGAGCAGTGTTGCGTATATGGGCTGCGTATTTGAACGAGGAAAAATTGTGAATCGAAGTTTGAGAAGGGTTTTTGGGGGGGCAGAGAAATGTTAGTGACACCTTAGAAATTAGAATTGTATATACTGCGTTATTGATCAAGTTTGATTTATGTTAAAAATGAATTATACACTATATTTACGTTTGTTACGACTAAGCCTAAGTGAAACGAATCGAAATGAAACGGATGTGTTTTTATTAATTTCCAATTGCGTGATGATCGAAGTCTTTTTTAACGGGTTAAATGGTCGCATATTATTTGTTAGTTTCGCGAACACTGGTCGTAATCGAGCTTAAACTTTAAAATATCGTACAATATTCAATAACATACATTCTACAACAAACTAATCCGATACCAAAACGAAATGCAGCGCAAGTAACAAGTTGTAATATTATTGTAGCGTCCCGATGAAAAGTGGTTCATCAAGCATAATTCATTTTCATAGAATTAGCACGTGATCGAAATCAAGGCAGAACTCGAGAATCGGCAGATTTATCGCGGTCACGTGTTATTTAGGTATGCAAATTACGCATCTTGCTCCACAGATCGGTAAAGGTGAAACTCCGGCGAGTTGAAGGCACGAAATCAGGACGCTTGGAAATTTAACGAGCGCCGGTACAATCAGAAGCCGCCATTGATCGCGTATGAAGAATCGAAACAATTGCTACCTATCGACGTGTACGTATCGCTTTGAATTGCAAATGCGTCGCGGGATCTTAAAATTCGTGCCGGATCGGCTGGTGTTTTTCGGTCATGTCGGGCTATCGACCTTATTCCATCGGTTCCGATCGTCGAATAAACTCGGATAAACTCGCGAACGCGATTCTAGAAGCTCTCAATCGACGACATAGGACTTTCGTATTGAGTTTCCACGTGAACAGGTGTTAAACGAAGGAACGAGCGAACGGGATAAAAATAAAAGAGCGAAATCGCAGGGTTGAATGAGCCGGGCTGAACACGCTGGTTGCGACTGAATTTCGCGCTCGAAATGTGTGACGAGAGTTTGGTAGAAGAAAAAGTAGATTTACCGAGTTTTATATTCATCAAGTTAAGGATACGCGAATAAAATATAGCTTTCGTCATGTTTGCAGGAAATTTCAGAAACTTCAAATATTTCAAAAGCATAAAAATAGAAACAATAAATGACCAGAGAAACGTATAAACAGATAAATAAATATGTATATTGGAAACTAATAGTTAATACTCGTGTGACGATAGCGTCGCGTCACAGGTCATCATATTGTTACGTAACTTTGTATAATAGATATTAAAGTATCACGATTTCAAATAAAAGTATAGTAAAATTTAGTCAGATTCAACGAAGGATAAAACGAGGAGTACATAGTTAAAAGCTGAACATTGAAATGTGAATATATTTCAAAACGAATTGAAAATATATTAATACAATGAAAGTATTAAAAATGTACTAATGATCCATTATTTTGCATAAATATAAAATTTCGATTCAAATATCTTTTCAATTGCACGAATAACCAAAATAATATCCCTATCGCCGTTCGCCTGTTCGAATACTCGATTGCAGCAGACATAAAAAAACCTTTTCGTGATAAAACGCGATGTTCACCGGATACGACTAACCTGTTTCACTGGCGCATGTGTACACACAGCTTTCCCCGGGCTGCAGCGTATTACACAGCCGAGAGAGCCGTGGTATCTGATCTAATCCTCGCAATAACATTCCCAAAACGCCGTGATTATCCGTTATTATTTCCTGTGTTTCTTTAAATAAAAACAATACAGCTGGTGAACCGTAAACGTAACAACCGCGCGAAATTAGATCGCTTCCCGGTGACTGTCGCGCTGTAACTTATGCAATCTCGTCCGTAGTAGTCGGCTCTTTAAGCAGCGTTTACGTTAGGCAACTTTTGCTCGATTGACCGAGCCGATTGATCGATCTCGAATCATTGAAACTCAGTTGAAAGTTTTCTCGTGTAAACCAAATTTCAATCAAGTGGAAACCTTCGAACAATTTGTGATCGCCTAAACTGAAGTTATCCATTTGTCCACTTTTGATCCAACGATTTATTTTTACGTCACGTAATTACGAATTGCGTTAGGCTTCGCGATTTGTTCTTTTGGTTTCCGCGAACTCGTTCGTTCTGCTTTTCGTTCGAATCGGGAACGGTTGAAGAAAGGAAATGGAGAAGTGTTTCGTTACGTGCGCGTAATTGCGATAACGAACCTGAGGGAGTTATGCTGTACAATGTACATGCGATTTCTGACCTTCTTTCCGAGTTGATTGTTGGGATGTTTTATGGCCGGAATCGTGCTGCAGTTCATTGTGCAGTGTCTTTTCTTTTTACTGGATCCTATCGGCCGACAGTTCTTTCTTTCGTTTTTATATGCGAATGTCAGAGATGTAGCGAAGAAGCAGTTTTACTTTGTTAGAAATTTGAGAATGTTACGCGTCGTTAATAGCAAGCTTATCTTTGTGCAAAAGAATTTCCATTTGTAATCGAGTACATGAGATAGTAGCAAAGTTTGAAAACAGAGTATTAATAAATTTACAGATCTAGCATCTCATAAAAATGCATAAATATTATTATCAGAGGAAGAATTCCATTTTAATTGATACTCTGACAAATATTCTGTTCTCATATCATTAACATTCGCCTATTTTCAAATTTACAAAAATTCCTATAGCAAAATATCCATTTATAATCAGGCGAAAATCCAGAGTTCATGTTTCCAATTTCCAAACTCGAAGCAATTCTTGGTTCGATAGTAACACTGAATGAAATAGACATAAATTCTAGTTGTTTTATCATCACCACCATCAGCATCAATCAATACATTAAATGCTTATTAACGAGCAAATAATTCATCTTGGTACCTCGCGTTCATCTCTCTTCCTATCAGAAACATTTACGATTACCTCCGGCCAACTCTCCATTCCCTCAACGATAATTCATAGAATCAGGCATCGCTACCATCTTGCGTCTTTCGATTCCCACAAAGGCCGGCGATTGCATCGGTTCACAAATCGCCGAGCGATTACAGTACGCACGCGTGCGTAGTTCCTAATCGCAGCGATCAATTTCGCGTTCGCGAGACGAAGAGAAAGTACGCGTATAAGCATACGTTTATACCTTGCAAAATGGCCAGGGTGAAATTCCCGGCTAAACGACCTATCTGTTCTTCACGCACGATCATCGTAGTTACCATGGCGATCCGTAGGCTTATTTCGAATCTCCCCGGCTTGTTTCTAAATCTGCGTATTCGCCGACTAAGCAGAATCCACGTAAACGTTCATGATCCGTCGGATATTCTGATAAGTATTTTTGACGCACACTTCTCGACTACTCTAATGTTAGATATGTTCTACTCTCGCATCGTACAAGATACTGCGTAGTTTTGATTACAATTTTGATCGCTCATTTTTAATTATTTTTTGTATATTGATGTTAAATTTATAGATTAACGCGTTGACCGCCAGCCGGATTTTATATATTTTTCCCTGGTAACTGTAATAGATTGAAACATGCTACGATATAATATTTAATTTTTGCAAAATATTACGTTATATTGACAAACTTCTTTTCTGACAATGTTGTCTAAATCATCCACATCATTAAAAAATTTTTACTTCATAAAATTTATCTTATCTTGATTAATTTAAAAAATTTAATCGCACGGGCTATCAACGATCTTGACAGTCAACGTGTTCGTTGAAATAAATTGATAGAACGTGTGGAAAGATTATTCGCACAATTGACGGATAATAAAACATAACTTTAAAGAACGCCAAAATTTCGAAGCAATTTCAAGAACTTCCTATATCTTCCTATTCCTTATTCCATCAAGATTCAAGCATCACGGAGCTCCATCAATTTGTCGCTCAGCAGCCGTAGAACCGTCAGTTCTGTGAGATCGAAATTCATTTCCGACGATCCTGCGGATATATCCTGGTTGAACCGCGGAAGCCTAAAAGCGCTTAACTTCCAGCTACCATTTGATCTAGCGTGCTCGACGCATCGAATTCCCGCTGGAGATCGCGAAATCGGCTTAACGGACTCGACGACCGCGTTAAACCACGCAACGTTTTACGCAACCCTGTAGTCTCCTACATATTTATCCGAGATTATTACGCTTTGTCACAGACGATCCACCGGATAAACAGCTTAGAGAAAAAGAAGCAACCGAATGCGTTCGCGTTTCACTTAATCACTGTATTAGGTTAAGTCGCGTATACACACGCTGTGCAAATGGTTTCGTGCATTGTTGATGAAAGGAATATGCCGAGGTCGTATTACACTAATCTTTTGGCTCGTGACAGTAATTGCGAGAATCAGCAGAAAACCAGTGTAAATGGCACAGATTCTTTAAAACCCTTTTTGTTATAGAGGAAATTTTGATACGAGAAAAATCATTTGAAAATATTAATGTATTGTGGCTGTGATTACATTGTACTATGTTTTCTGGCGAGCTAAGAAAAAATTATAAAAATATATTTTATCGGAATAAATTATTTTTGTAATTACTGGAAATCTTTAGTTTCTTTATATTATTTAATACCAGTTCGCTATGCATGGAATTTTGAATCAAGCATTTTAATTATTTCAGCTTTTGAATATTATAGGTGGATCGACTGATTATATAACCACTCTTTAAAAAAAATATTAAATGGTGAGAATACTAATCATTAAAAAAATACAAAAAAAAATAGTGAATTATGAAGTTAGTATAAAATATTATTTAATATTTGACACGACGAAGAAATAAAAAAACCAGGATTCTATATATTCCCAGGTTAAAGGATCAAAAAGTCGAATTTCTAATCTCTCACAAATTTCATTAAAAAATGTAGGTCAGCTGTGACTAGTCTGGTGAATATAAAGAGTAAAGAAGCGAAAGTATAAATTCAAAAGATTTACTTTTAAATTCGATCTCCAGCAGGCACACGGTTCTCAACATCTTCATCGTTTCAATCTCATCATGATTTCACATAAATAAGGATCATAACCTCACCCCAATCCGAGATCCACTTCACGCATCGAGGTATTCACCTAGCAAAAAGCCGACTCTCTTCATCTACTTCAATCCGGGCCAGCGAACAACCTCTTGGAATCGTCGGTACGTGCATCGAAACGCGCGATACAGCGAACGTGCGAGATACTTTGTGAATCATGGAGTACGATTTATTTTCAAGCCATTCGGCCAATCGAAACATCGTTCATTCCATGAAACAAAAGTGGGATCAGTGACTTTTCAACGTGGCAACGATACCTATATCAAATTCTATCGAAAGGAAAGAAATAAACTAGAAAATATGAATATACGAAACGATCGGTAGCAACGCTAGAGATTGCGAATGTTTATGTAATTTATGGGACATCTAGGTACGAAAATGTATAGAATGTTCAAAGTTTTTAAATTATTTGCTATGTACGATTCGTGGATTGCAGGTAGAATTTTGCTTATTAAATTTAAAAAAGGCTATATCTCATACGTATAATAATAATAATTCTCAAAATATTTTCTGGACAACTGGACTATGGTACTGTCTGTATTTCTCAATGATTCACACGAAACTCTGTTTTCTCGTTAATTATATGACACTTTTATATATCACATGATTTTCTGAATCGTTGCTGACGTTATCAATAAGTTACCATAAATCGCAATTCGTACTGGTCTCAACAGAGAAATTCTTTTTAGACAAATTTTTATCCTCTCGATTTTTATTATTAAAAAAACAAATGGAACAAATCTCTACCTACAGGTTCGATTTCTCTAGTTCATAGAGACACGAAATGACAGAAAAATCCGTAGGCTTCTTATCATAGTGTGAATGCACTACAGAAATCGAAGATGAAGAACCATTTCTCGCGGACCAACGCGGAATCATTGTTCGATAACCCAACGACACTCGACGAGATACGACTCATTTTTTATTGACCGGCGTTCCACTCGTACGAGCATCGAATGGCGACTCTTCTAGCCCGTTTTTCGTTTCGTTCTACAGTTTCCTTCGGTCACCCAGTTCGTCCTCGACGCGTACATTTTTCTCCCCTTATCGAACGCAAAAAAAGAAAGAGAAGGAAAAAGGTAGAGGTGTCTTTTCGTAATTTCTGGGCCGACAATCCAAGAACCGTGGAAAGTTTCCCGTGGCTCGGGAAGACTGATGAATACGAATCAGCGGACGGTCGACTTTTTAATTACAAGCCGTCTTCTACCGGTGTAAGCAATTTTCCGCACCGCCTCCCATCGATCTTCGAGATGACTGGGAATAAATGACCGCTTACGAAACTTCTGGAGGAAAGGCGATGCCGCTGCGAGGTGAACGTACACCGATTGAATGAATGATGTGTAATTCCGATTTGCAGAGACTTTCGTTCCGCGTTTGCCCGTTTTGTAATTAACCATTGCGAATTTCTTGCAGAAAATTGGGATGACGAAGAAAACGAATGGAACGATCTCTCGATTTTCATCTCCAAGATTTATTCGTTCGAAGGTTATTATCAAACTAAACTGTAAAAGCTATAAATATCTGTCTTAAACATCATTATAAGCAATGCAACTATCGACATTTATTTACTATAAAATACTAATGGTACGTATGTTTCGTATGCGATATCAGAAATGCAGACACAATCATAAACATAAAGAAATAATTATTTTCCGAGATATTCGTTATTTTTTTACATTATCGAAGTATTAAAATGGATTTAATATCCACACTGCGCGTTCAGAATTATCCTACCTCGTTATCTCCCTATAATTTCGCTCCATTAATAAACCGTCAATCATTATTTATTAGCAGTTTCCCCTTTTCTCTGGTCTTCTATGTTCCGGGAAAGTGACTCGCGTCACAGAAGCGGAAGCGTTGGAGTCATTGTTTTCGACTTACGCGATAACGTATGCAAATTCGCCCGATCAAGCCGCGCCATTCATTATTCATCGTTTCTGGTGGAACGGTTGTGTTAGCCCGCGAAATTACGAAACGATGAAAAGTCAGAAACTCGTTATTGAAAGGAAAAGGAGAAGAAAGTAGCGGGACGCGGTTATATTACTGATCAGGGGGTGTGAAAAAGTGGAACTGAAGATGAAAGGGCGATGATACTGCGCGTAAATAGGCACGCGTACACCAGACGAGTGAGAATCAATTTTAATGCGGGACAATTTGCGATACAAATTCGATTCGACCCTCGGTGAATAATCTTGGCGGGCCAGCGACCGATTAAATCAGACTTTCAAATGAACCCAGAGGGGTGAAATTGGACTTTTAATTTGAGCGTCGGCTTCGTACAAGTGGCCCCGGTTATTGCTATCTTCATTAAATCGAATCTTTCTTCTAATCGTCAATTTACCGTTAAGCGATATGGAAATATCGAATCGCGGCGAATAAATCTTGTTTATTGGAATATTATGGAGAGCTTCATGCTCGAAGCGTTAAAATTGGCGCGCGCCTGCAGCGTCGATAATTTCCTGCCTGACTCTTCATCTTTGATATTTAAGCTCTTTAATTAGGAGAGCTCGTAATGGCAGGTTTGCAATCGAAATTACATATGTATCCTGACAGTGAAAAGACAGAGCTGTTAAAAAGACACGAATGAAGAGATAAAGATGTTTCAAATATCGAGATCTTTTTTCGATCGAAAATTTTATGTGAAGTGGAATTAAAATATTAATAGTCAGAAAGCGTTGGGAAATAGACTGTACGTTCATCAAAATATCGTTTCATGATGTAACGAGAGAGAGAAAGAGAGAGAGAGAGAGAGAATCTCGCGCCAGCCGTCAAATATAAATAACTTACGGGCTATAATTAAAATTTATTGTTCACAAAGAGCTATAAAACCAGACTATTGTGATACTCAGAAGTGAAAGCAAATTGAAACTTTCGAGCTCAATGATAAAAATAAAACGAAGGTAACGTGCAATTTTATTATCGTTCGCTGCAGTTTAAACCATGCCTTGTGTCTTTATGCCAATTCATCGTTACGATATGCATTCGCTTCAACTAGCTCCTATCTCTTTAATTCATCGCGAGAACTGACAGGGGTCAATCTATGTGACAGAACGCCATTATTAAATAGATTGAGGGCGAAACTACCACCCATTACGTTTAATCGGAGCCATCGTCCAAGTCAAACATTTATTAAAATTTCTTTCTCGATAAATTCAAATACGAATGTATCAACCGAGCAAGTGTTTTACGTTAGTACTAGAACTATCGACTATTAAAATACAGAAGTTGTTATCATGAAAAGACACATAACGCAGTAAGAAAATATATTTTCCGAAAAATTATTCAGATCTTCGAAAATGCAGTATTATAGACCTATAAAATAACTCGGAAATATCATGAATTTTGAGCAATCCAATAATTCTGATGTTGATATCTTCCCATCTTCTTCAATCCACATTTCTTGATTGAAATTTCAAAAAGCTCGAACTTATTTTCTTGCTCTGATTTATTTTCGAATTGTCGTTATTAAAATCCTCATTCATAGAAGGGCAAATTGATCTCGTTACAGCCAAGGACCGTTGTAGCCAATCTATTTCGATTCTGTGACAAGATATTGGCTCTTTTCTGACTGACCATGTGGAACTTACCGGTGGTGGAGTTGATGAGAAAATAACCTTCCGGATTGCCGCTGGTGATGGAAAAAGTGAATTGTTGGGGCGAGACGTCGCGATCGAACGCCTGGATTTGAAGAACGCTCACACCTGCCGGAGAGTTCTCCAGAACCGATGGATAATAGACTGGAACTTCAGTCAACGGGGTGTTGTCGTTCCTGTCCAGCACCTCCACGTACACCTGCACGAAAATCGGCTGTGAATTATTTACGAGAGGTAGATAAGTTCTCGCTACTGTGCGTTTGCGAAAAAATGGAAAAAAAAATTGCCATATTTTTGTAAACTAGAGTTGTGGGCGGATTTTTCAGCATCGAGTATAGCAGAACTTTGAGAAATGGGAATTATATTGTATCACGCGTGCAAAACAGCAGAGATTAAGATAAATTCTGTTCGAAAATGATCAGTTTTGAATTTTAATCGGTACAAAATTATTGACGCAATTCGTTTGGAATAAATAATTGCTAAAAGGTATCGTTTGAAAGATTCCTGGAATAATTTATTCTTTCTATCGATTACCGTTGAATGTGTAAGTTATGAAATGTACATTCGTGAACTTCTATTTTATTCGTCGAAGAATGTAATCGAGGAAATTGATTTTAATGTGAAATGAAGCGAAAAGAGCAGGAATATTTGAAGTTTAAATTATAGTAATTAATGTATCACTTCCTGTATTAATCTTCTATAGATACTACGTATAAGACTAAAATCGTAGTTTAAAGTGAATACATATTATTAGAGAGCGTATTTTTAAACAATTCGTTAATAATCTTATTTCAAAACGTTGGACAGTATTATTACTGAATTCTCATTTCCTTATCTTGATTATTTTCTACAATATCAGTTGCGGCGTATATAATAAAAATTCACAGTATTGATTATAGTGCATTGCAGTGTCCACGATGAGATTTTAGCTGGTCATGTTAAATCACTAGTGAAATTTCTATCTATATACGCAATTATAAAAGTGTCGTAAATTAAACTCTTTGCGTCACGTCGGTAACAGAAAGCCTTTTTCCAATAGCGCAATGTATGTTGCAATATTATGGTGGGAGATAAGTGATACGAAAAATTTGTAGCGGTCGATAGAGAAAATTAGTTCTTTGACTAGCCATCGTTTCGCTACTAGGAGCTTATGCACGTAGAAAGTACGAAATAAATAGTCGTTCGTGATATTTTTCCGATACAATGACAAAAATGTAATGGCAGTGTTTATAGTTCAACGTAAACGACGTTACAAGCATTAATTCTATAATAATTCCTTGATCATTGATCGAAACACAGATTTTTTTACCGAGGAATTAACAAGAAATTGTATTAAATCGAAAAATTCATAAATACCCAAAGTTTTACTGTACGTTTGCTATAATATTCTCAAAATACAAAATATTTAAGTAAATTCTACTACTTCTCTCGAATTTTTGATATTATGGTGTCCCAGAAAATATTTTTCAAAGATTAATTATTTCTCCTTCTTTCTTTTTCGTTAAGACTTATTCAACAAACCAATATTATTTGGGAAATATATCTACGTTAATTGTTGTGGCAATGTATTCTCTGCCTGTTCCCATTTTCACTGTCTGAGTGTGAACAATCAAAAATTTCGAAACACGAAGATATTTCTCGGGACAGTATAATACATTAAACATGTAATTTATCTTCCGCATTGCACAAACCTGCAAACTCGAACTCAGAGGAACCACTCCGTGATCCTGCGCGTACACCGTCAGCCAGTATCCTCTCTTCGACTCCACATCCAACATAACCTTCGTCTTGATGTTACCTGGAACGCCAAAAAACATTTTATTGAAAAGAAAAAGAAAAAGGAAAAAAAAGGAGAAAATAAAACAAATCTAATGTAACGGAATATTTGCTCCCGTACAGCGATTCCAGAACATTTCTCGATCGCCAATAATTAAGAAAAAATCAAGTTATGCTCGATCGAAACGTCTCGTCGCGTAACTAATCATGCAAACGGAATAGCTGAAAATAGCCACCGTATCGCGAAACATTTTCACCTCTTCGATATCACCATGAGAAGATGCGAGCTGAGTAGGAACAGGTCGTTCTATGCGCGAAAAATAGGAAAGAAAAAAGAAAGGTGGGAAAAGGAAAGAAGGGAGGAAGAGGAAGACAGGGCAGGAAAGATAAGGAAGGAGACGTTATTACCGTCTTGCTAGATAGCTAGCAACAAGGACCGATATGAAATGACGTGCACGTAGATGGCGACTTGCCAAGCGTGCACCCGCGCGCGCGCTCTCGCGCGTCAGTGCAAAAATTGGACTGCATTCCTGTTGTTAACACGTCGAGCACGTTGTTCCGCGTGTCTTCGATCGTTTTTGCGACATTCCAGTGCTTACGGTCGGTTCTTGCACCGCGGTACATGCCATCAATGAACATACGCTTGGTTTATTGCGGTATTAAAACGATAACGTCTCGATACTTGGCGACCAGTGGTCCAGGAACAGGCAAAAGGCTAACAGATATCGAGGCAGCAAAGAGAGAGAGAGCGAAAGAGAGGTGGAGACCTCGATTAATTAGCAATCCGTGATGTTACGTACGAGAGCAGATGTAGATCGTAATCAAGATTATCCCCGATTTGTTCTGTCAGTAATTGCATCTTCAGATTTCGCTGCAGTATCTTCATTAATCCCGATCTTTCGCGTGGCTCGACCCACCAGTTCCTCGATCACTGTACATTGTATGCGTGCCCAACAGTATCGGTATAATATCGAGCTCGTAATTCCACGATATCGATTAATTATCGGAGCCGAGGCGAAATTCAGCCCAGCGGGAGCCAGATACACGTCGGTGTCCTCGGTTATTTATGGCCTCGTTCCCGTAAAATTCACGGCCGTGGAATCGTGATCCGCGCTCACGATTTCATGATTTCCTCGGCCGAAGAAAAAAGATGGCTACACATGTAATTGGAGGATAGCGCGGCGCCTGAGATATCAATGGTTAATTTATTCTTCGATATATGTATATAATCCGGTATTCAGATAGAAAAATTTACTCGGTCAACGCAAGTTATTGGATTCCTTGCGTTCAATGACTGGTATTTCCAGGACTGTTGGAATGCTGGTTTGCATTAATATATTGAGTATATTATACCATACTATTTTTTTAGAACTTCCAATCCACCCGATATAAATCAAGAATGATTTTCTCAGAAGCTAAGCTCATTAGCTCAACTTTCTATTAATTTCTCAATCGCATTAGATAAATACACGTTTTAATCTTCGATTCTTCAAAAACAAATAACTTACGCCCATGAGTTCGTTTATTTCAACAAAATGATATAACTAATAACAAATTCCAAGGTTAATATAGAAAATACATATAATGAAAAATGGTCTTCGTAACATCATCTCTCATCATCATTCTCTGCTTTTACATTTACACGTTTGATCAACGTGGCCTCTAAACGGCTCAAACATAGATCTCCAAAATTAAGAGAACGATGTGCAAATGTTTGCTTGCGGCGCACTGTACAGTGGTTATATCGAGAAGTTTTCAAAAATTCGATACTCTAATCTCTGATATTCACAGTAATTCAAAAGTCCAAGGAAACTTTGATTAATCGGAAAGGAACGTCTCATTGACTCTACACTCTCCGCAATTGTTTCGTAGCCGCAGAGCACGCGTTACACGTGTTTTCGTGGCTCGCTCAAGCATAGAAGGGGTTCGGGGACGCAGACACGTGCTGCACGTTTAACAGTGATCGGTGGAAGGGGAGAATAAATTAAATTCGCTACCGTGAACGCAACTTGTATAAGCAGTTTAGTGGTGGAGGGAACGAGACAGAAAGAGAAGCAGATACGATTATATCCTACGAAGTCGAATGCGATGCTCGCTTTTCATGTCCCAGTTTTTCGTCTAAACAACATTACGGACTTAATTTCTTTCCGGATTGTAACAGGGCGGCGGTCGCTTTCTCTCGCGACAAGAAACTATCTTTCTTCCGTGTCAAAAGACACGCTCCACGGAACTTTTTAGACAGGGATAGAGCGAAAAGCTAGAGAAGGATGAAACGAGAAGAGAGATGCGAAGGTGGTGGCTAATGGAAAAAGTTAAAGGCAGAAAGATTTTCTTTGTAACACGGAATGAATTCGTTTGAACTTACGTTCGAGGATATAATTGGAGAACACGACTGGTTGAACGAAGTAATTTTCGGACAAAGAAATACTCATTTTATCTTATAATAATTAATTGTAATTTTAGTTATTTTTAATTGCTTATGCCGTCAGTTAAACATAAAAAAATGATAATTTTTGTTCTCTTAATTAGCGCCAAATTATTTACAATTTCAAGTAGTCTATGCGGAATCGTTCTTAAATAAATGATTCAAAGTGAGAATGTCTTCCGTGTTATACACTTTTTCCGGTTTCTAACTTCTAAAGCCTGGATTCTCTAGTTTCTTTTCTTCGCACTGTCTGAGGAAGTTACGTTTAATTATCTTTAAAGAATTCGATAACCTACGATATTAACATAAAATACAATACTACGATATACTCAAAATTCGAAAACAAATATTTTTAATGGGATATATAGCCTCAATAGAGCTCAGCGATGCTATAAAAATTATAACAATCCAGTATTCTTTTTAAAAGTTACCTTAGAAAGTATTCTTCCAAAAACGTCAAAAGAGTTAACGAAGATAATATATCACTACAAGAATAGAACATTTAGAGAATAAAATGTATAATAAAACTTTCAGATAGTATTCTAATTCTACAAGATCTAGTGGCAATAGAGAAAAAACGAGAGTGCACGAATTATGTTCGATCAAAGTGGTCAATCTAGGATTAAAATTAAATCATTCTCGCGAAAACGAGTTTACCCGGTGCTTTACCGTACAGAATCATCGGCGAGCGGTAGAAAACGAGAGAGAGAGAGAGAGAGAGAGAGAGAGGACGCGTTTTAGCTCGTCGCTAAATTAATTTTGCAACCCTATCGACGTCTATGTAATTGCAATGTCAACTTCGTTCTACTGTTTCCCAGCATTCCGCGGTATTCGCTGCTTCCACCGAATAAATCGAAGCATTTCAACCACTACGAATTAGCAACTTTCGAATAATCAATGTTAGATCGAGTTTCTCGTCGCACAAAGTTCATCTGGAGCATGCAATTTCCAAGTTGCCGGCTCGCCCCTTTCTGCACTCTCTGTTCCTCGGGAACATCGATGATTCTAATAATTATAATCGACGACGGGTAGGATTTCGAATAACTTGCTGCTCACTTTATTACGTAATGGTAGAGGGAATCCAGCGAAATTCCAGATCAGAAGAGACGTCCCTCCGTAATATTATTGCGAATCGTGCTCGTTACTAGGTAGAGGGAAGATGGAATTTATCGATTTGGGAACAGAAGAAACGACGGTTTTGATTTTGGGTTGCTATCGAATGTACGATCTTTTGGAATCTTGGAATTCTTGTTTCCCGATGGTTTTATCTCCCTCTTCAATTTCCGTGAAGCATACTCGGATGCAAACAGAAATAGAAGGACTGGTAAGTAAATTTAAGAAATTTCAAAAATTCTGAGGGAATACATTTTATGTATTATTTGGTTGATATTTTTTCCATCACATTTTTCACACTTCTTACATTTTATGAGCGTCATACAATCGTAAAGAATTTTAGGAATTTAGATAAGTGTCAATGTTATATTTTTGAATAGTGAAGCATGGAAAAAGCCATTTTTTATTTACTACATGTTTCGCGTCATTTTCCCTCTTATTTTGAATTTGTTAAAATTTTTCAATGATACACTTTGTTTTATGTTGAACTGCGAATTTATTAAGTATATCGATAGATAATTGCTGTCAATATCAAACCTACAGAAAAAGGATTTGTAGGCAATTCGAACAGTTTAATCGGTCGGAGCATTCACCCGGCAATGACAGATATGAAAGAGCCTGAATCTTGTCCAGCAATTCGATTTGCCAGCAATAAACAATAAATCACTTCGATCACACGAATTAACCTCTTCGAGTTCTCAAACGTTTCAAATCATCGTCCATTTAGAAAGTTTAATAGCGATCGAAATCGTTCGCAATTAATACATCGATGCCAGTCAGTGATATATTATTTCGAGTATTATGTCAAATAACGCTATTCGGAGATTCAGAAATTCAATTCCACGATTTCCATAACACGATTCTGCCATCGAATCTATTTATGTTTCAAAGTTACGTTTCACAAATTACAAATTATCGATATTAATATATTTTCTTCTGTAATGATAACAGGTTTGATAATAAAACAGATACAATTTTGGAAGTAATTTTTACAAATTACACATCATGTAACAATCTTATTTAAAGTAACATTATAAAAGAGAAGTCTGTGATCTATAATTTATAGATTGAAGTGGCTACGCAATAAGGAAGCAGCATCACTTTTCAATAATTTAAGTAAATCAACAAGAACTAACTATAAACCAAATTTTTCTCCAAACCTGCAATAAATTCATATTCAATAATAATAAACTTTGACACTTTTGAATATCAAACCTATACCTTCTCTTCTATTCCAATAAATATAATTTAACTATTGGAGGTACCATTATATATTTGCAAGCCTCTAACTCGTCAATTCACTGACATTAAACGTAAGTTGATGAATTATTGTGCAATGATGTACACATTCCAACAATTTCTTTTCCCAATTACACTTTATCAATACAATTTTCTTAACCACAATATCATTCAGGAAAGTCTCATCGATGAATTTCGAATGAAAATTTACGACGAAGCATTCCCTTAACCACCTCGTGCTAATCTCAAAACTAACAAAGGTATTCTACCTACGACAAACAGAAAGAGAAAGAATTTCCACCAGCTATACGACCCGTACTAATACCATCGTGGCGAGACACGTGAAGTTTGACGACCTGTTGGTCATTAAATTCATCGGTCGTAAAGCGACTTGTTGCGATAAGTAATAGGAAGCACTTAAGTTCCAGAGATCAAGTTGACGGTTCGATTTACCCTACAGCCGACACCTTGACGAACGCACAGTTATTACGTTAAGAAGAATATCAGGATTCGTTTCGACCAATTTGGTGCCGCGACGCGTTTCTAACGAGCCGGCGAGGGAATTCGACGAGCGTGTGTTAAAGCATTCGCGACGTGGCGCTGTTCCAACGTTTCATCATCGACTCGCGATCAAAGGCACGCATGTTTGTTACAGAATCGGCCATCGAAAGCATAATCCTTGCGGAAACTCGAGGGTCGAGTAGAAGACCGTGAAGCGTGGCAAATATTTAATAAGTTCGCCAACCACGCTGTACATCGATAACTTCTTTAGTGATCTTATGGTTGATTGAACCAAATAAAAACGAGCTGCTACGAACTATAATATTTCGGATGATTGGTAGGTTGTTTGAGGCATTTGCAATCGCTGTTTGTTGCGAAAGTCGATGTGGAAAGGATTTCGAAGAGTGGTACCGAGAAGAGTTTCTTGAGTGATTTCTGAAATTAATAGATTTTAGCTGTATATATGATGAAGTGTAATTACAGTCGCTGACGAAAGTAGTTGAAAGTATTAGAAAGTATTTACCATACAAGCTTTTTACGTACACACGTATATCGTGTCAATTATGTGAAATACGTATATAACAAAATTTCTTTAACTCTGTAACGATACACGACTGTCACGATTATAGTGATGGAAATTAATAATTGTTTCAGAATATTTAATGACCTTTTCTTCTGCAAACATCGATCAACCTTTCTTATCGTCATAATGAAAATAAAGCGAGGAAAGCTCATTAAGGTACCAGGGATAATAGGGGTAACGCTGACAAAGAAATCTCATCAAGTATAACAAGTAGATTTTTAAGAAAATTAACTGAAAATGCACGACCTATCGTGTTTCATTGTCTCTACAGAATATACATTAATTTATGAAGCATTAAATAAAGAAATACGATATCTCTTCGTTTCTAAGTTTTTCCAACAACAAAACAAAAGAAGTTTGAAAGACTGCATTTCTAGTCATTGCTTCAAGAAGGAATAGCTAGAACAACGTAGAAATCGAATCGAACACTGAGCGCATTTACTTAAAGCAGTAACGTTAAAGAAAAATATCTAACTACAAGCTACGGATGCAAGTATTGCTCCGGGAATGAGGAGAGTTAGTTCCGTAAGATGCGGAAAACACGGCTAACGTTCTCGTCCGATATTCAATTGGTAACGTATACACTTGCAACTAACCATGAACTTTTACAACTTCACGAAACTGGCGAAATAAAATCTCTAGGAACTCGAACAACTATCACGAATCGAATATCAGCATGAAAAAATTCTAATTAAACTAAATCGAACGCACTTTATTTTCCTTTTATCATTCAATTTATCACATATAGCCAAGCTTGTTTTAACATACGAATTTTATATAAAACGTGTGAGAATCACGTCAAACTTGAAAAACTTCCAACGTAACGTTTGGTAATTCGAAAAAGACATTGTAGCATTCCAGAATCAGTGATAAGCAAAAAAAAAAAAAAAAAAATAATAAGAAAAATGTAACAGAGAAATTACATCACAAACATTCGTGTACCCTAAATAATTTTCTAGCGTGAGAGTCAAAATTATGTTCATAAAAGCGCGACGTAATTTCTACTTTCTATTATCAGTTCCTTTCATCCTCCGTATCTTCCAGATCGTGTGCCAATTTCGTAAAGAGCGAGAAGGAGGGCAACAACTTGGAAGGCGTTAAGAATCTTCGAAATCTTGAAAGGGAGGAGAGCCCGAGGAAAAGGGGAAAAGAGAACGATGTTTAGAGGAATCGTAAAAATCTCTTCTCGGTAATTTCAGCCAGGGCCGACCTATCCCATTTCATAAACGGCTGATACCATTTGGCGTCCGGGATCCGTAAGAGCTTCAGCATCCGGAAGAGTTACAGAATTCGTTTTCGCGGGGGCTTTGAGCTTTTGTCCGAGTAACGATGCCTCTGCTCGCCGGAAACGTGCAGCGAACCGATCGATGAGCCTTCGAACGGAAAACGCGCAATTTTATAGTCGGACCTGCCATCCCCGAACTATCCTCGCGACCTCCAACCCCCGTGAACCAGCTTCTTGTCCTTCTTTCATTCTTTTATCGAATTCCATCTGTCTCCATCCACCTCGTTTTCTATCTGACATTTCTCTCGACTCTCGATCCACCGCGGGGGAACTATGGCCGATCGTTAACCCAGATTCGAAACGGCGACACTTTAGACGCTTCGCCAATAGCCCGCGAATGTATACGTCTTGATCGCGACACTCCTCCACGGACGTCGAGAAACTAAGAAGCTTCTCCGGTGATCGATCTTTACGTTTAGTAGTCGATAGCTATATTCGTTGAAACTGGCACGAAAACTTCCAGGATAAATATGGATCCGCCATTGTCATCGAGAAGTTTCTGTTCAGAAATGAGAGAGTTTAATTATCTGATAAAAAGTTGCTGCGACTCTTGAGATGTTTTATAATACGGGAATTAATTGAGACTAATGAATAGAGAGAGAGAGAGGAGGGGGGGGGGGGAAGAAAGAAAGTAAATATATCTTACTCGGAGAGATAAGATTTATTCCTTTGAGAAATATATTTGGAATATTGGTTCTATATGTGAGATTTTGCTGGATGAAATTATCCTTCCCGTGCTTTCGCTGTGTCAATCCTTGTTTCTGACTAATGTGTAAGATTTGGTATAGAGATCTAGAATATTAAGCGATACCCTAGAAATTTTAAACGATACCCTTTTACCCTACATTGTTCATTGTTACTTTAAATGTAACTTTGTGAACGAAACTCGAGTTGAAAGGTGATTTCAGCAAGTAGTTACTGGTTTCCTACGTCACATGAAAATACATACTTAACATCCCTATACCGCGAAATAAGAAGTAACATCCTCTGCGACCGTATTATAATAGTGTAATAGAAGCCAATGAACGTCAATTTCTTCCAATGTAAATTCCAATCAAATTTGCAAAGTTCTTCTACAAATATTTCCACGTTGAAAATACACTTCGATTGCCAATCACCATAAACAAAATTTTCTCCAGCCATTCCATTTACCCCGAAAGTCATTTCTATACGGTTCGATTATTACTTGCATCAGCTCGCAAGGACTTCTGCCTCTAATATTGCCACGCAAAGAAAGGAAATGTGTATTCAACTTATCCCTGTCGCTTGTTTAACGTTTATTCGACAGGCGATATATCCACGTTCTCCCTTTCTCACATAATATATCCATGTCATATGGCCACGGGGATACGATAATGTTTTTCCACCCCTTTTGATCCTCTTTTTTTTCATGAGGATATGGAAAGAAAAAGGCAGCATACTACGCGGAGATGTTCGTTCTAAAGCTCTGCTTAATAGCCTGGAAACACCTTTCGACCGTTTCTAAGAAGCGATTTCCCGAATGCAAGCCCATTTGCGCGCCGGAACCGAGGGTCGGCGAAAGCCTCTTACGCACGATAAGGCGATTGGTTTCCCGCGCGGTGGCCGCGTTGATTAAACTACAATGAGGAAAATTAAACGTAAGAAAGTTTCTCCTTGGCGAGTGAAGATACGGCGCAAAGCGGGATAGATATATTTAATCCTTTTATTAATTTCTAATACACAATTTTTCGTTCATCTGCTGGCGAAAATCGTTTAATTTCTTTGCATAAACAACCAGAAAAATGGATTTAATCATCAAGTTCCATAAGAAAACGTCACACCTGACTTCGCTGTCTTTGTGTCTAAGGTGTACTATAAAATGATGACCAGAATGCATTTAGAATTTTCAAGATGTAAAAATATACAGACTACACATAATATTCAAAGATACAATAGAACATCCAAAGTAGCGTACTCGTTATAATATTTGATAGACGAAACAAATCTCTAAGTTCCATTTGTTTGCCTGTCCAAAAACAGAAAAAATATCTGCAGTGCACTGGTGAGTAAGTATATTAAAAGGCAGACAAAACACAGCTCTCTTCTCTTTTCCTCCTCTTTCACGCGTTTCTTTGTAACGACACAATAGAATTGAGAATGTAATTGTATCGAGGAAAGTTCGAAGGCAATAACAAGATTAAAATAAAATAATATAGGCCAGAGAGGAGAAGAATGATATAAAACAGTCTAATAACCTTTGCTCTATTGTCGTTGAGGTATTTCTACGGAGGCGGCCTCGTACTCAATAAGGAGAACGTTATCGAGCATTCTGTGCATGTTTGGAATACGTTACACGCGGAACGTAATAACGTACGTGCGTAATTTCTGTTCTCGCGCGAACTCGTTACACTCTAGCCGCGGAATTTACGTCCAAGATGGACGATGGAACGTTACAAAAGTACCCTTCTATGCTTCCTATATTTCTGGATGGATTTTACGATTATAGTCCATGAAGAAAGTCGCGGTCGACTCCGTGAAAGTGCTTTTTACTTCGAACAATAATGTTAATTTGCGAAAGACTACAGGCTATTGTGGAAACTCTAAGGGAATATTTGCTAATATAGCAGACAAATATGGCCACACATAGAGATAAAGTTGTAGTAGCAATTAGATAGACATGTTAGAGAAATGGAAGTATTATGGGAAAACTATGCTATTAAAGATATACCCAAGAAATATTGAGACAAATTGAGTAATATACTGATAAGTATACAAAAAGATATAAATATTAGGTTGTCCGAAAAGTATCTTTCTTTTACAGACACGTCTTTTACAACGATGCATCTTTACACAAACATGAAACCTAATCTGTCGAACGTTGTGATCTTTACTTTGATAGAACAAAATGGATCATACGTAATTCGATAAAATAATATAAAACGAAAGAAACTTTTCCGACTATCTAATAGATCTTATTCATTTTCAAATGAGATCAGGCGAATAGATGGTATAATGTAATGTTACAGTCATGATCCATGAATAACACAGTTCAACACTAATTGTAGGTCTAATCGTACAATTTTCTACATAATTTTTCCAAATCACGTTCAATTCGCGCGGTCATGCGAAACCGTGAACACGGTAGCTTCCCCATAAACCAAAAATACCAGAGGGAAATCAGACACACGGTCATTATAACCATTCGCAGGCCGTTTCCTCTTAACTTCTCGTGGCAACACACCGCGTGAAAGCCCGAACGCTGATTCTCAATTGCTCGCAAGTAAATAATGCGGTACGCGATTTCTCTGAATCTGGATCCGTTCATTCGCGGCGTTATTTACGACTTAATGCCAGGCGGAAATTCGACAGCGTGAAATGGAGGGAAAAGAACACGAGGATGGCAAATCGTTTCGAGATAAAAGCATCAGCGGTGCAACGAAACAGACGAGACGCGGTGTCGCGTCGGCTCGTGCAAATTCTTCCATGCGTTCCGGATCCAAATCACCACAGGCAAATTGTTCTGGGGTTCAATCGAAAACGCGTTTTCACGAAAAGCTTTTAACGACTAAAACGTCGACCCGACAAAGACTTTACGATCGCGCTATTACCATTCATGAGTCATTGGAAACACGATGCGTCAGGATGCTGTTGCGACTAACAAGAAAAGTGTAAGACGTTCATCACAGGTCATCGATTTAATTCAAACTTAGAACAGTGATGGTATTTGTCATTTTTTTATAGAAATCTTCATTATGGTTCGTGGACAGATAATCAGAGGCTCAATATTTTTCGAAACCATTATGGACCAAGCGATAACGCAACATTTCATGTGCATTTATTTTTTATTATTTTATATTATTGTAATTTTGTTTTTTAACATTGCAGGCATGAAAGAAAATACTACGGATTTGTTTAACATTTTTTTCTTCGCTCTTCCTTTTTGCCAGATAGATGCTACGATTTATTCACAAACTATCATTTTTTAAATCATGAGGAAGTATTTGCTGTGTCTCTCTGTGGCGTAGTGGTCTTGTTTCAAATTGTTTGTTCGATAATATTGCACAATTTCGCCGTTTCTGTTTTGACTTAAAATGTACATGTTGCTCGCCCAATGTATCAGCAATTAAATTAAAATCGATCCAAATTTGTTTCCATTGGATGATGAAAAAGAAGCCGAAGGTAATCGACAATTGACATTTCGTACGCAAATATCTCGTTTATCTTCCTGTTCTTTTTCTCATATAGCGTAAACCAATTGTCAGAATATTACCATTCCAATGACGTCGCCGATCGTCATGTATTGCGAGCGTTTCCACGTTTCCAAATATTTCTCGTTCATCGTTCCGAAGAGAACAACGTTAATCGAATTCGCGTGCAAATTGTTCGCACAGAAGATTCGACGGTGGCCAATTAGCGTCAAATAAAGTGATCGCTGCGTTTTCAGCACAGTCTTTTTTCATGGACGAAAACTTATTTTACACTCTGTGAAACTACGGCATAGTCGTAGTTTTTACTCGACAAACTTTTACGAAACTTCGGTATCGCTCGCTGTAATATTTCGAGTAAAAAATTTTTTTTAGCGGAGAACTTTTTTATTTCGGTCAACGGCAACGTTAGTATTTTACTTTAAACGACTTTTATCGAATCCCGATAATGTTTCCGGTCTATGGCAATTAATAACGTCGAAATTAATACGCGTTCTTCTAATTAGTTCGTTTGTACGAGGTTTCGAACCAAATTTAGTCGCGAGTCTTGTGTTTCGTTTTTTAGTACATCTATGGAAGTCGATTCGTTGTTACTTTTTATAATTAATAGGCATAGTGATATCAAATTGTATATGATAATTCTTGGAAATTATAGAATTTGGCTTTTTTCTCCATAAATATTAACTAAAATATAAACTGAATATTTATAATGATAAATTTAATGTAAACATTGTATCAAGAGAAGTTAATTCGATCAATTTATTCAATCTGTACAAGTTCAAATCCATAGTCTAAATTTGAAACTTAAATCGACTAGATAAAACGCTCAGTCATTAAACAAGCAAAATATGGAAACAAGATATCCTAGGTTGTAAAACTAAAATATTTGTACATACTCATTTCAAGATGCGTAGTTAATTAGAAATACCTATATCAATCAGACACCTTTCATTTATTTCGTCGAGTATTTGAATAAAAGCTTGGAAATTCCTAAACAACCCCTTCGTTTACAATTTTCATGAATGCCATATAATCAACGTTGTTAAAACTGTTTATGTCAGGCCTCGCCAAAGCGTTTCACGACGATATTGCTGTTTTCACGAGTAATTAGTCGAGCGTTCGTATTCGGTCGAATAAATCCGGATGGAAAACACGATGGAATTGCACGCGTTTCCGTCTCGTACACCTTTCTTCCGTCGCGCCATGTAAATCGGGTTTAACGACCCCGTCGAGTATGCGCATTCTTGAGAATATAATCAATGCCGGCTTCTCTTTCGGAATTTCTCGAATAGTAGGACTCTTTCAGCGATCATCGGTCGTTCGAATATCTCACGAATCGTGAAATTCTCGCGTCAGCAATTTCCTTCCCTTTATATTGGAATTATAGACGAAATAGACGGGAACTTCTCTGAAGCAAACGTAAAAGGAGAAAAAAGAAAAAGGAAAAGCAGAGGCAAGAAGAAAAAATCACGAGTTCATCATTGTGACACGATCTCCTTTGTCTACTGTTATGCACAGCAGTTCACGAGGAACGACTCGCGAAAGTTTTCATTTAACGAGCCCGTACACGTACCCGTCGTGACCATTATTTTCATCGGTGTACGTAAACTCATTATATTCCCGGTTTTACGTCGTGGGCCATTACAGTTGCGCGAACGCAAATAACTCAACAGCCACGATGCCCTCGAACGTCATCGAAGTTCCATCGAAGAGCGCGTCGAGTTCGTTTGATTCCGCAGGATCTTTTGTGTCTCGGTTTTTAAACGGCAATGTAAGTTTTGCTCGAGTTACTGGAAGACTTTGTACTTCGTTGGTATGTATAAGAGATAAAAAGTTGGAATAACAAAGTAAATTCCTTTTCTTCGTTTTCTTATTATTTTTTCTTTCTTTTTTTTTTGCGAAAGGCGAGTTTTAATGTGAATAATGGAAAGTTCTGTATTTGAAATTAGCATATAGAAATATAACGACGCGATGACGGTATTATAGAAAATCTCTAAATAAAAGTATAACTTAAAAATGTGAAAATATGGATCCTTGAATGTGAGAATATATCGCTTGTCTGATTGAATTACGAGGGAGATCCTGCCGGTGAAAACAATTTATTAGGCAATTTCCATTATTATCTGAATAATTATACCATTTCTAGTAGCATCACGGTTTTACAGCGGGAACGGCATGGCTACGTAAACGGGATGACTATGAACGAATTAACGGAAGTAAAATTAACAGCTGGCGAAATAAGGTCTGCTATCTCATTGGAAGTACATTCGACCTTTCTTCGTTAAACCTAAATTACTTCGTGCCGAGGCCGTTGCAAACCGAGCGAGGAGAGAGCCACGATTCTCATAAAAATCCTTCGTTTCCTCGTTCGCCCTTTAATTAGATCGAATGAACGCTTGAACTACTGAAATATAAATCATCGACAGTCTCCTGGTTGTTCGTTCGACCGTTTATAAGATAATATCATTTTTCCATAGTAAAAAGTAAAAAAGAAACCATTAAATTCTACGTTTTAAAATTATTAGAATTATTAAAATCTTTAGAATACAATTCTGTTCAAAGATTTCGACCACAGAACAACATAAATCGGAGCTAGGTTCAGAGACAAGCTGAAGTTGATCGAAGTGGGATTACGCGAACGGCGGATGTTCTAAACAAACTGATCAGTTTGGAAGGCGATTCGAGTGCAACAACGCGAATTAAGAGTGATCGAATTCAGACCAGGCGGATCGAACGATTCGAAACTGGAAATGTGGATTCTAAAGAATTAGTGTTGTTCCAAATAGAAAAGCACCAGTTGAAACTGATAAAAACAAAAGTCCATCAATTTATACAAACTCCTCTTTCTTATTCTAGATTCATAAACACCTACTTTACATTTGAATTCATCCCTGTAGTTGTGCTCGCATATTCATTGAAAAACACTATATGTAACTTTGTAGCTCTTTTCCTTTTACCAAACAAAACAAAATTCATTGTAGTTGATCTTTGGGTTATCAATCGTGTTATATGTTGCTAAGGCGATACTTAAATCGGTCGTAAAACGAGGAAAAATATATTTAATTTAATGGAAACCGTGTAACGAGTAGCGATCGACGAGGAGCAGAGAGAGTCTTGGCAAGAGATATTTCCGATCACGTTCGAAGAGTTTCCAGAGTAACGAAAGGAAAACGAACGCCATGCTATGAAAATAACTATCAGAATCATTCCCAAGGAGGTCGTTATTTCCTTTTAATACGAGAAAGCTTTTCTGTCGACGACAAAGTCGGTTACCGTGAATTATCGTCGTCTATAGGGTGCCACGAGATCCGCCTTCGTCGTGTATTTCTCATCTTCTTTGTTCCTTCGTCGTTTAGAAGCCAATACCCTTTCGATTTTCCGTATTTCTCTTTGCCTCCGTCCCACCAGTCTTGTAAAACGTTACCTTTTACGAGACGGTTAATTTTCCATCAAAACCGAATATTCTATTGTCTTTTTTGTTCTATCACTTTCTTCGAAACAAGACCGTCCGATTTTTCCTCTGAAGCTTAATTTTTCAATTGGTATTCTTGGTACTGTATATCTGACTTTGTCGATCCATGATGCGCAGATGCTGAATTTTACAATTGAGCACAGATACGAAGATCTTCGTGCTCGTTTGGTTGATACATCGATCAAGAGTTTATGTATCTGTGATGAATATTCTTGTATAAATTCATTGACAAAATTAAGGAATATTTAGAAAAATCTGAAGAAATCATAATAAACGTCGTTCAAGCATCTACAAACTTCCTGACCTTCTATTCCTCTCCCGAGTCTTTCTCCATTTTTACAAATCTTTCTTCGCGTTAACCAGGTACCGGCAACGTCATGAACGAACATTGAGAAAGTCGTACGCACAGAATTAAGAAAATTACAAGATTGCAAGATTTGTAGCGCGCGCAGCGTTATTACAAGCACTTACTACCACCTCGTTCCCTTCGTAAACGCCTATGACACACGCGTTAATATTCTGCCATCTTAAACTCGGTCAATGTAAACGTTACAATAAAAGGATCGTATTAAAAGCTTCTTATCGCCTTGGTCTTGTCGATAATACCCGATAAATCGATAGCTATCCATACGTTATATCTGCGCTCCATTGATCGAATCGAAGATAAATGGAAGAACTGGATGGAGAGCGTTGCTGGTTCGCGCGAACGAAATAGGATTAATAGAGTTTCACTCGGGGGAAACGCGTTTGGAGAATAAAGGCGTCCGGTTGATCAATCCTTCCGTATAATAGGCGTTCAGGTAATTGAGGTGCCGCGATACTCACGAGGGTCCTCGAGAGAGGAAAGGAAGAAATAAGGGTGTCAATAACACCCAGGCCAGGCCAATGTACTTACGTAAGAGTACAGGAACAGAGAGAAAATTGTCTGATTACGGGGCGAAAAGCATTTCTCTCCCTCTCCTTGTTAAAAGTCGCCCGGTGGATAGCTATGCTCGGGTAACGGCGTTCATCAAGCTACAATTACGCTGTCCTCCGAGTGCTTTTTACTCCCGTCGCCGAAATTTTCTTGCCGTTTTACGACCAAGCAATTTTTCCTATCTCGTACCCTCGTTTTCTGCCTCCACAGACCAAGCAGAGCGTAATTTTTATATGGAGTTGCGAGATCTTTTAAATAATTGAATTATCATCCTTACATATTTCTTCAACAGTGTTTTGGGTACTTTTTCTTGTTCTTCTTTTTATGAAATGTAACCTTGTAATTAAAATCTATAATTTTCCGCGAATAAGGACTAATGTACATATATACAGGGTGGTTGGTAACTGGTGGTACAAGCGGAAAGGGGGTGATTCTACGCGAAAAAAGAAGTCGAATATATAGAATAAAAATTTTTTTTAATTTTTTCTTTTTTTTTTTTAAATTTTTCCATCGAGACAACGATCTACAGTGAGATCCGTTATAACGTACCGCACGCGTACCGAGCGAAAATTCAAAGTCGATTTTCTCGAAAACAAAGCCTCAAACGAAAAGTTTTTATTCTATATTTTCGACTTCTTCTTTCGCGTAGAATCGCCCCCTTTCCGCTTGTACCACCAGTTACCAACTACCCTGTATATATATATTAATGATGATTACTATAAATTTATCAAAACGAAAATTACACATAACCGATCTATCACCGTAATAGAAATAACTAAAAATTCCATATTACCAAATAAAATTTTTCTGTGGATTGTGTAATAAAAATAGAAACGAAAATACGAACACAGCGATGACTGAACACTTTCTACACCTTGACGGAAGCCAGAAAATAGCGAAAAGTTCCGACAATTTCATGCGATACATTCATATCAGGTTCGAAAAAGAGGCGAAAATCGTGGGATACGAGGTTTTACAAGTATTCGGGAGCACGGTGCTGAAGAAAACTCGTTATGCATGCAATCACGTGACGCGGAACATCCGGATGCAGAGGTGTTCTTTACGGAAGAGGGCAAGTTTTATGCTCAGTCGGAATACGTAAAAATACTGCTGGCAGAAGTAGTAATCGAACGTGTCGTAAAGGTGGAAAACCATCGCATGGAAAGCGACTAGTGTGGCTCGTTGCAGACCACGAGGACAGAACAAAGGAAGCACGTACAGCCACCAGAACAGTGAATCGGTCGAACCGATTTTACTTCGCCACGATTCGGAAGCTATTCGACATTTTACGTCCGTTTGATCGACATTGCTGGTGTTACAACGTGAAAGGTCGCGAAAGACTTTTCTGAATGCCGGCTTTTTTCAATGCGAATTGTCAATTTTTCATGGAATAATAGAAAAGTTCGAAACGACATCGCGCCATGTGTAATTTCAAATATCACAGATATCAAAAGAAAGTTCCCAGACAGTTCTTTTAGAAAATAATGCAATAAATAAATCCTAAACACCTTCATAATTCAAATTACACGCTGCTGGTGTTCCATGGAAACTAACTTCATTCGAGAAAAAGTGGAATAAGATCGGCCCTGGTCAGCAAAGCTGATTTATTTAAACAGATCTTTCGTGGAACGTGCACTGCGCGTGCAATTTGTAAAACAGCGTTAATCGTTGCTATATCTATTTGTATAAATAAATAATAATAGTCGGAAAGAAGAACACGCAAATAAGAAATACTTCAAATCGACAAAAGAAACGTATCTTTTTAACTTCGCCAATAATTCGCGGAACGAATTACCTCTGACGTTCATCCGTAACGATACTAACGATCCAAACAGAAAATACAACCCACAATCTCAAGAGAAGAAACCAACGCAAATAAGAAATGTTACAAGTTGACAAAAGAAATGTCTACCATTAATTCACAGAACCAATCACCCGATATTTGCCCGTAATAATACTAACAATCCACAGGAAATGCAAACCTTAAGTTCAAAAAATACATAACCACAACCTCGCAACAAAATACCAAGGTAAGTAGAAAACATTGTAAACCGACAAAGCAAGTGTAATTCTGCAACTCTACCATTAATACACGGAACCGATCATCCCATATTCACCCTGTACACCCTAGTCCCACCGAATACCCCATTGAAAATCCAATAACGCGTCGCTGGTTACACATTAACCGCCATTAAGATGTCAACGGGTGTTCGACAGTTCGCAATGCCCTTCCGTATCGCGTGTATGCACGTCGCGGAAGATTCCAGGCCGCAAACGGACGACACGAGAGCATGTCGAGCTTCCGAGAAACATGTTCCTTGCGTGTGATTGATAGCGCCCGTCTCACGTGACACGTGCTACACGTACCGCTTTTGCAGTCGAGAAACCGGTCGAAACCGTGGCCGACAGCCTCTCGTGTAATTTTGCCGGACGCGGCCAATTGTCTCGGGAGCTCTGAAGAAAAGGGAATCAAAAGGGCCGAGAGGAAGCGCGCAACTACGACACGGAACCGACAGAGATCATATCGTCAACAACTTGGCCGAGACTGGTTCCTCGGTTGTCGCGGAAAACTTATGTAATTGTAGTACAGGGACACGGAGTTGGTGATAGTTGAACCTCGAACAGCTTCGTGAGTTTTCAACCAGCAAGCAGAATGTAAATCTGCAATGTTAGCTCTATAGAATGTCATGTGAGTTAGATGTTGTGTACAACCACGTTCATAAGGATCAGGACATTTATGAGAATATCAGAAAACTAAAAAGTTATTAGAAAGTTACCAAAATTTATGAAAATTATCATTTCATTTGAGATATTAGAATGCAAGGAAGCCAAATTTCGTGGACTTTCTTGTTTAATTCACTTTAAACTTTTCAGTAGGATTCAGAGTAGGAAATTGTGACTGTCAACATCGAATTACCTCGTTAATTTATTTTAAAGCACCTGATAAACTCGATAAAAGAAAATAAGACCGTTTTCCAATTCTTAAACGCATATAAAATAACAATATTACAAATTCAATCGAGTTGTCGATAAAAGTGAATGATATCATCTGCAATCGCTACGGAGAGGAGATAAAAACAACGTTTATTTCAAAAGGCGATAATTCCTCTTCTCCGCGTTCATATCGTTTCCGCCTTTTCTTTTCTTCTTTCTTTTTTTCCTTTTCCGATAATCGATTTTCCCGTCGAGACGGATCGAAAAAAATAGACGCAAATAGAGCCATTAACGGCTCGTAGAAGAGTAGCAAGAGAGAAGGGAGATACAAGGGAGAAGGTCGTTCGATTTTCGAACGAACTACCTTCCAATTTTCCAGGCATTCACGCTCGTCGACTGACCGTGTCGTTCTTTCTTCCTTTCAAACGCACATACCATCGTGACGATTCGTCGAACAGAGACGAAACGATGGAAGAAGACCGGCGAAAAGGAGGAGCTTGCGTAGGAGGGAAAACGAAGTTGCGAGGGAAACTTTCAGAAATCGTCGAAGTTCCGTACAGAAACCTTAACAAAAAAATCACATCGAGCAGATGGCACATCGAGCGAAAATGTGTCGATGTGAACGAAATATCAAAGAATTCTTTCCTTCTGCTTATAGAGTTAATTTATATCATGTACTCTATTATCTATATCAAAAGTAAATTTACGTTTATAGAAAAATTATTGAGTAATATTCGACATTTCGTATATTCGAAAGTATTTTCTACATTTTTCGAAATTTGTTGCTAAACGATCTATTTAGATCAATTATACTTTTTAGATTTTAGATTATGGTAAAAGGAAGTAATCAATCATAATTCTTTTCACATAAGTAAACCAAGTTCCTGTTCAACAGTAAAGAACTAGTAGTTTCTAGATCTCAGATTACGATAAGAAACAGTAATCGATCATAATCCTTTCCTCGCAAGCAAACAAAATTTTGATTAAAGTGTATGCACAAGATTACAAGATTGGTAGTTACACTTCTTTTCTTTTTTCACTCCTTTTATCACTTCCTGCAAAGTCCAAAGCATCGGAAGGAATAAAACTCTATACAAAAGCTGAACCAATCGACCTCGCTTTTCACGAATTTTTCAATTTTCGGGCCAGAACAGTGCTTGACTTCTGCAAAAGATTTTTGCTGAACTTTTCAATTGTACGAATTTGGACAGTTTGACTTGATTCTTCAGCGCGATTCAAAAGAAGAATAAATAGCAAATAATTTTATACATGTTTAAAGGTTACGTTTTCAGATATCAATGGCCGAGTTTCAACGTTCCGCGTGTCGAACTCTTTTTACCGAGTCGCTTGTTTGATTCGCTAATTAGGAAAAGTCGTTTCGCTGACTTCGACCCAATTAACCAGGAAAAAGTGTAACGCGAGCGGCAAGCGTAACGCGCGGCACTACACACTGATATTTTTACATTTCTTGTTGCAATCTGTTTGCAAGACCTTTAAATGGACGAAGTTCGTGCTCGTTAATTAATGTAATTAATATACGAAATTAATTTTGATTCGAGAAGTTCCGTTGGTCGGCGAGCTCGTTGATGTTTTAAGATCATGGTCTGATTAGTAGTGAGTAATGATCCCTTGTAATTACGTGTAAAGAGAACGTAAATGATTGATGTTCGAAAGCAGCGTTAATCGCTAACTGTTTCTAGTAGATACGCGCGATTGAAAATACCACTTTGTGGTATTATTAGAACAAGTAGCAGAGTTGCAGCCGGCCTTTCGCGAATCTCATATTTCACATTCTGATTTAATGGTAGTAACATGGTAGCAAAGGTTATTCAAAAAAAAAAAAAAAAAAAAAAAAAAAAAAAATAATACGAAAGAACAGAAATAATATAAATAATTTAACTCTATAATAGTATTTTGAAAATGTCTCACATTCTTGTATTTAGAACAGTAAATTCGTTTAACAAATAGTATCAACCTTCGAATTTGACAAACATTTCAATTAATATAAATATCCATCTTTTGATTGTCATAAATGATGTTGCAATCTTTATTGTTGCAGCTCTATAAATTTTGACGAACAACAGAAACCGGAAACCCATGCAAAATAGCGAAACTTCGAGAAACCAACCTGAAACGAAGAAAGCTAATACACGTCAGATGCGTGTTTTCAGAAGAAGTTTGCGAAACGATATCCAACGACTTGGAAGCGATGGCACTTCTTTTCGCCGTATAATTCGCCAATGTTAACCGCGTGCACCGTTTACGAGGATTCAGTCCTGGATTCAGTCAGGGTATCGCGTATAAGAAGATGCAACATGAAAGGTGGTTAAGCTGACACGTGAAGAGGATCGTGTTCGGTTAAGAAGCTACTGTTCCGACCACTCCTATTTCTTGGGTGGCCCTTTAAAGTGGGCTCGTCCAGCCTTTCAACGATGCATCGCCTCCTTTCTCTTCCTCTTCGAATATTTGCACAACCGAATCGCAGTCAATTGGAGGATCTGACGAATGTATTGTGTTACCGTCCAAATAAAAATTATACGAAAGAAGGGGAATTGATGAAAACATGCACACTGCTGATATAAATTGTTTTGTTGAAAGATAATTAATCCGTTTAATGAATTCAGTCGAATAAATGCTTGGAAACAAAAATATGTAAACAATTTAAAACATTATAATATTAAAACATGTAATAAAATATGTAAAAAATTTAAACAATGAAATATAGATGATGCTATTAGCTATATTAAATACAAAATTTTAACTAGACGGAAAAAATCTGTTATAACAAGGGAACAACTATTGGAAAATTCCTAAAAGTTCGTATATAGCAGTCACGTATCGAGGTTCTACGTACGAAGGAAGTTTTTTACGTATCGTTAAACATCACAGGCGAATAAAGTAATATTTTCAGCAACTGTTCGTAGAACGAGACAGAAGACGTTGATATGTCGAATAGTTGAACCGTCCATTAATTGCTGTCCACTATAAAATTCGACTGGAATCGCGTGTGTGAAACTCACCGTCAAAAACATTACATCTAGCCACTGTATGATTCTTCCGACTGGCGTAACCGCGTAATTTCCATTACAAAAGTGACGCGATATTTACCGTGACAGAGAATCGATCACGCGTATTGCAAACAGATCGAAAGCTTCGGATTAATTGCGAGAGCACACTAAAAAAGAGACTAATAACTTTGCAGATTTAACTATAGCAGAGCTCTGTTCACTCGAATATAGGTAATTGTCTTAGAATTTTTTATACGATGAAAAAAAATTTTTAAATGATGAGACGAATAAATTATCTGATACCCTTGTAGTATAGAACATTCCACAATACTAAATTTAGATTATTAAAATATTCAATTTTCGATATATTCTGAAATATAGAGCAAGCTCGCCGGTTTAGAGAATGTTTAGTAAATTAATCATCGAGTAAAATTCTGTCAAAATAAATTGAAGCCAGACGATCGAACTCCGTTTCTAAATTTTCTGTCAACTACTTCTTTTGTCCATAAGAAAGAAATAAAAAGAGTAACGTAACAATCTTCTTCCGCCGATAAGAAACTTTCTTTCAACCCTCTTTTTCGAGCGATCATTTTCAATTCGAGATTAATGTGAGCGATGAAGTGACTACCGAAAACCGGGATAAGACGACCAGCGACCCAAACATACGGCAAATAAGAAGAATGGAATCGAATCCCTTAGCTAGCCTGCGGATTTCGAAAGTCTCCGAGGGAAATTTATCCTCTGAAATCAGTCGGGCGGTCGCACGATGACACGTCCTTCGGATTTGCGTGAAGAAGAAGGGTAGATGGAGCTCTTTGTCCTTGCCTATTCACGAGGTTCGTGAAACGATGTTTCTCTGGTCATCTTTCACTGTAAAGGAGACGAATAGCGTTTTTCAGTTCAAAAAAGGGACGAAATAAAATACAGGATCGTAAAAGATCGTATGGGGTGAAAAAAGGGATGGAATGGATTCTAAAGCAAAGATGGAAGATATTTTCTAATACCCCTTCAACGTTTGCGGAAATTTCAAAAAATTACACGAGGAACACTCGGCGACGTAAGTAGAGAATTCGTGTTGTAATAACATTTGCTCCTGCTCTCAATTTGTGATAGAAAGAACTACATCTGGTAGAATAAAATTAAAGTAATAGAGATTCTGGATAATATGTATTAGGTTGTCCGAAAAGTTTCTTTCGTTTTATAAAGAAATAATAGGCGCACAAAGTTTTTTATTTTAGATTAGTTTATTGAATTATGCACGAACATAATAATAGAAATATAACGAAATGGATCATACTTAATTAAATAAAATAATATAAAACAGAAATTGTTGTTCATCTACTATTACTTTATGAAACGAAAGAAACTTTTCGGACAAAAGGAATATAATGATTACAGGAATTAATACTATTTTCCAAACATCTAGATCCAATAGATCGATCATTCAAATGTTTAAAATGTCCTCATCCTGTATAGAATACTAAATTGTCATATAAAAATGAAATGGATTGGAAGGTGAGAGATATTCTCCTTTATTTTCTCTTCGACGTTTGTAGAAATTGTATTCGAAATTACACGCAAAATAAAGTAGAGGAAAAATTGGAGGAACGGTTCTTTAGGTAGAACTTCTTGTAGAAGTATCCTCGTTGAATTCTTCCTCGCGATAGAATTTTCCTCGGTGTGCAACATTTCCTCGAACTTCACGGGGAACTACTCTGGCAAAGCTCGTCGAATGGAGCATGCCAGGTACACGCGTATACATTTCCGTGCCGCCGAAAGTTCGTCGAGAATTTTTCAATCGAATCGATAACCGCGCTGGCGAATAAAAACTGGCGTGCAGCTTTTTTATGTCACAGGAAACAGAAACCGAATCGCGCCACCGAAATGTCACGTTTCTTCGCCATAGACTCGTCGAAAACGTGAGAAATCGTTGGTTTGGATACATTCAACGTGATCGATGTTGGGACTGGCTACAGTGCAGAGAACGGTGGTTGGTAAAATGACACGATTTTACGATTGTCGAATTATACAATTATTACGAATAATATTATCTGAGAGTTTTTCCCGTTAATTGGCGAATAACGTTGTTTATTGCATGTGGTTTCATTGATAAACGGCTTGTAGAAAATTAACTGTTGTAAAGCATACTTTGTTGTAGCAATTTCACGCAATATGCTGGGCAATTTCGCTTTTGCACGTGTAAAATGTCTTAAATAGGTCAATTAAACGTATTACATGATACGTTATACATAGGCATTATGTAACGCTATATAACGTATAGTAATTACACGTAACGGTAGTAGCGCATTAATGGAAGAAATTATTTTTCGGATTGTGTGTTCGATGTAATATATTTCCATGCATTTTCGATATTACTGTCATCAACTTCTCGATGTATAATTCTGTAATTTCTCTATCTTGTTAAAATTTCATTTTTCGTGTAATAAAATATTATAATAATAATAATAACCGATTTTATATAAATTAATACAAAGTTAAAATAATATGAATGTAATATGGGTTTATTCAAAACGGAATAAATGAATTTCTACCATTACCCTTTTCATATGACGAGAAAATATTTTCTGAAATATCTCTATTGAAATATTAATAAAAAGAAATTTCAATTTTCAGAAATTTCAAGTTTATGAAATGTTATATACCTGAATTATCATAACGCTTCGTATGAACCCATAATGTCTATACACTTTCAAACAAATGTTGATATGTGACAGTACTTGTACATACATAATACATTATGTAATATTCCTATCACAATTTAAGCAGGAATTATCGAATCAAGCAAATCAACGCTATATGTTGGAACCTGAGGTGCAATGGACCATGCATTTACTGCAATCTAAAAATCGATAAAGAAAATAGCTCGGTATATAGCATCTAGAGTTTCGATTGTTTTTTCGTACACCTGACATAATATGCATTGTACTTAGTTTACTATAATATTCGTGTTACTTATATTACGGTAGAACTCCATTTATTGGAACGAAATTCTAATACCCGATTCTCTGAGTCTTGGAGGTTGAATCTACTTATACCAATTCTTGTCGATTCAATCTACTTGTCTGAACTCTTACTGGTTGAATCTACTTATCTGAATTCTTGTTAGCTATCTACCTATCTGAACTCCTACTGATTAAACCTACTTATCTTAACTTGAAGTCCTATTATACATTGTGAATAAAAAATAATATGAATGAGACAAATTGATGAACTTTATCGTATGAAGACTAATTGTTGAAGTCTAATGTGCGTGTAAAATTCTATTTGATCTACATGATAAGATAAGTATAACATAAATTCTAGCAAATTGCAACTATATGAGATCGACTTAATTAAACATCTCTTTTATTAATCGTTTGAAACATCGATAGAGATTTATTAGTATAGTCACAAATGTTACAGCGTGTTTTTATGTTTACTCTTCTCTAAGAGGCTGCAAATCATATACATTTATGTTATTAGCTTAAGAAACATACTCGTGACCCGTTCTTTTTTATTTGTTAAACTTACAATCCCGTATCTATATACAATCAAACGTTTTACTAAAACTGATCCATCTCTGTTAATATTTTACTTCAATAATTACAAAAGTTTATGGTTACGAGATGACCCGGTTAACAGGCTAAAACAACTTCGAAAGAAAAGTCGAAGAGGAAATCTCGATCAGTTTGGAAGACGCTGGCGCGGGCAGAAACAGAGAAGAACGTCAGCGGCAGTGCACAGAAATTTATTCATGCGAATCAGTTTCACGGGGACCGGTGGCGGTTGAAGTGTGTTTCGCGGGTTCCTTGCAAAGGGAAAAGAAACTAGAATTCTCCTGACTCCGTTGACACCGTCATACCAACCAGATGTTTCACGTACACGAGTGTCTCGCGTGTGCGTGCAACGAATAAATCTCTCGTTTCTCCTTCCCTCGCTGTCTCTCGCCCTTTCTCATCCCCTGATTCCCGCTATTTCTCTTCACGTCCCGCTAGTCGGGAACGGGATAAGATAGGATCACGCGACGCCGTTGAAGTACTTATCTAAATACGATTTTCTTATTTGAAAGAAATTCAATATTGCACGGCTCCGTGGGCCGGCCTCCAGCCTTACACAACGATACGATACGAACCATGTCTGCCAATATTGTATCATGTGAATTCGCAACTCGTCCATACGCACTGTAAATCTATATGATTAGGGAGTAGATTCGAAGAAGATAGATACATATTTTAGATTTTTTTAAGTGTTCCGTGTCCTCTGACTGTTAAATTACATTTGTACTTTTTCCTTTTTTTCTTTTCTTGGAGCTTTGGATTTGAGATTGAGATTGGGAATTTGAGGGATACGAGGGTTGATCGTGTGACGTTCTCCTCTTCGCTTTCAGACAGTACATCACGGATATCTTTGTGGGATTTCAAGGTGTAAAAACATAATGGAGTGAATGCAGATGTAGAAATATATGGAATATACTGGTAGTATAAGTACTTCTTATAACATCTACAATAATAGTTTCTGTTTCAATTTTTTAATTACATTCAAAGATACATGAATTTTCATGAATATATAAGGTTGCAGAAGTCTGTTGGTCTGATACATTGTAATCAATTAGACGGTAATTCGTTCAATTACAAATTCATCGTTCTGAAATTCATATTCTGGAATTATAAAAGTAAAACTCCGTTTGGCAGAGCAGATAGATCATAGTATCAATATTATGAAATAACAATCGTAGATAGATAAAAATATTTGTCCAATGTATGCAGTTGAATTTAAAAAGCGGAGAAAAATACAAATTACAAAAGAATATAAAGAAAATCGAATTTCTGATAAAACCGACTAGTGGAACAAGAGTTTACGTATCAAAATGCACTTTGCAAGGACGTTTAACGAGATCCTTTACTAAACGTTAGCCAGGTCTAGCGAAGTCGTGACACGCAACGATGAAATTGAAAAACTTTACCGGTATTGCTTTCTGGTGAGCCATTAATCATACTAGGCAAACGCGGCGGACACCGTATTTATTTTTGTACACTTGTTTTCTCATTCTCCGCTCACTTTGTCCATCCGGTCATCGAAAGGAGAAAATATCGAATACAGGGGTTAATTAAACGTAAAATCCCAGCTATACCAGAGGGAAAGTTTTACACGCCATAGTCGTCAAGTTTCTTGCTTGCTCCAAGTTAGTGGGTATTAAAATAAAAGTTGCCCGCGAGAAGAAAAAATTAGGATCTAGATTCAGTTTCAGTTTCTTGAAGCGCGGTTTTACCCCCGTGAATCAATAACGGCAAGATTACGGGGCGGCAACGAGAAAACTTCTCTCCCTGGGAAACCTAAAATTGTAAATTTCCCGACTTGAACGAGTTGGCCGCCAGTTTTTTTCCTCTCCCTTCCTGGTCCGGCTAAAGAGCATTAAACTTAACAGATTGTTAGAAATCCGCCAACAGAATCTCCCTCGTAAAAGGAACGAGTCGTGAAACAGAGAGAGGAGGGGGGAGAAAGTGAGAGGGCTTAGGATTCCAAGTTTCTTTAAATTCTAATTTATGAAACTGTAAGTTCCAGCTTGGAAAACTTCAGATTGCTCCTTTTTCTCGCTTTTCCTATGCCAACTTCCGTGATCATTGTCCTCGATTAATGTCACGCTTCTTACGCTAACTTTTACACCGTGATGATTTTCTTCGTTAGACGTACGATCACTACTTTGCGATATCGTGTTAGATAACATAACGTCGAAATATTCTATATAACTTGTGCTTGGTTCTTATTAGTTCGAAGAATTGAAACCGATATCGAAGCTAAACATAATCCACCTTTGTTGAATCGGAGATATACTTTGCGAGACGACAGCGATTCGATGAGGGTTAATTAACAATAGTGCGTCACGTTTCGGATCCACCTGCATCCAATATTCTAACAGAATTATGATTTCCAATACTCCTAATCGATAATAGTAACTCTAGCTTGAACTACATTATTCGAATTAATCCCACCAATTCGTAATTTAATTCTCCTACCAAAACACGATGCCTATAAAGAATATCCACCCCTTTCCGGAATAATTTTCATCCATGAATAGAAATAACCATCCGGGGGAACTTCCACTTGGCGAATTTAACGATATACGATACTTGAAGTCTCTTCCACTGGCAATTAGTCGACGCGCGGAAAAGAAAGGACGAGGGGAACGAAAAGTTTTTTTTCCTTTGAAAGAAGATGATATCGAAGTGCCGGGCACGTGCAACTGATGGTGGCTGCGTACTAAAAATGAAATTACTTGGTCTTGTGAAAGGGACGGTTGGTGGAAGATGGTGGAAGGAAGGAAAATAGAAAAGTTGCCTACGACTATCAACGGACAAGGTGCATCCCGGGTCAAGAACTCATTTCAGATTTAACGATCAAGGAAAGCGTAGTGTGTTTCGAGCGGATCCTCGTGACCGGGTTTCTACGAAACTTTACTACCGGATTCTCGATAAAATGGTTGGAATTCGTGGACGATAAAGAAACTTTGTACGGAGTTGATTCTCTGTCGACGAGAATAAAATGCCACCCAGCGCTGCCAGCCTGTTCGTAAGGACGTTTCGAATAGGTTTTACACCGGGACGAGGCTATACAAGGTGAAAAATTGGAAGTTATTCCAATGAGCCCATCTGGACAACCATAGAATGGACCGTAAAATGATAATGGATTTCACGTTTTAGCGTGTGTAATGATTTCGATCTTAGTAGCCTCTTTTTTTCGTATCTTCTAGTCTTGGGATGAAATTCGAGATACACATAATAAATTTAGAAGAGGAAATGGTAATAAAGTCCTGGATCGTAAATTTTCGGGAACGATCGAGAGGTTTATGCTGACACGGTGGCTGCGTCTTTGAGATTCTCTTGGTCGACATTCCTGCACTGTTTGCTATCGTTTGGTCTCGAGGTGGTCAAAAACATATATTTTAAATGCGCTGTAAAAAGTTACGCGTTGCGAGTTTATGGAAAGGTAGGGTATTAGTTAGGGAAATTCTATCTTTGAACTTGTTCCCCAAGTTCAAATTTGATACTGCCGTTTACGTTTCTTCTCTTTTGATTTCAATTTTTTATTGCCTTGTAACAAAATGCACAAAATCAATTCAATTTGAGGCTTTCATCTGATAAAACTTCCATAGGACAGCGGTTCTTCGAAATCGGAGTGCAATGCGAAAAAAAGTAAATGAAAAATATAAAAACGTTCCAGGCAACTCTCAAAAGATACCCAATTTCACCAAGTCAAAAGAACGAATCATTCTTCTAACAAATCTCTCATTTTACACGCAAAACATCAGTAGAAGCATCCAAAGCAACGGCAGATCAATTCAATTTAACCAGTTTGGCGTATACAAAGCGAGCAACCTATGTTTTTTTTCCCTTTCTCCCTTTCTCCTTTCACTTCTTTAGTTTGCGAGGAATCAAACGGATTTCCATTCGATCGACGAAATTAGAATTTCCTACATCGAAGTAAAACACCAACATGACAACAACTTGCAAATCCCATAATATTTATCCCATACAGTCCAATATACGTAGTAATATTTTACATACTTGTCGATTACTCGCACAAATTTAATTCGCGATAATTCGATGCCATTAATAATCCATAATTAAACTACAGTTTCACAATTATAAAATGATTAAGTTTCGACTCACTCAGAGATCCACGTTGTTTGGGTCGAGAAGTAGAAAATCTACCAATTTGCTTACCTGCAACAGAAAAAGTTTGGCTATTAATTTACATACAGAATACGGACAGTTAATTGGCAAACTGTCGATGTTTACACAAATTCATATCTTTAACAACATAATGGAAGAAATAAAATTTGCATTGAATATTTAATATATTCTTACTATTTTAACTTATATTTATAACTATAAATATCAAAACAACTATCCGTTATAATTGTCAGCCGTTTTGTATTTGTAATGAAATATATTCTCCTACGGCGGCCACTTTACCATAAACGTAAATCTCCATAAATGCATAAACATCCATGATCAAATCAACTAATCAATTCGATACAATAAACTTCACAATATTATATACTCTCAAAAGTAACGATATATAAAGATACACAAGGCGAAGACGCAACGAGCAGACAAAAGAAGTTATTACCAGTTTGGTATCGTTTGGCAAGGATCGATAATGATCGAGGTCGGTTCCCCTTCGACGTAATTATTTCTTTCCTCAGTGATCTTTTCGCCGACCGAAACGCGCGGACGCGCGCGCGCGCGCGTGTCGAAGCAGTCTCGACTGATTTATCGCGTGAAATTGCACGGCTCCGTCCAAATTACAAACCGAAGCAGCGATTATCGCGCGCAGAATTTCCGGTTACGTAAGGAGCACCGATCTGGTGGTTTCCCTCCCTCCCTTCGAATCTCCCGCCCTCTTGCCTCGTACTGTTACGTGGCTTACGTAACTCCGTCTCTATGAATCGATAATGGCGTTACCTTAACTAGGTGCGCCTTAAGCAAACCTTAAACCGAGACTTTACAACGCAAAATTTTGTGGAGAATGAATCGAGCTCGGGAACTACGTGTGTCTTTATGTATCGAAGATCGATTTTGTTGTACGAGTACTGTGATGTGGTTGTGGTTACGGATTTGAGGAGATTGGATGCTGACAGGAATGAGTTTTATGCAAATGCACTACTAGACACTTACACAACCTTGAACATAAATATCTCAAGAACGAAGGTTCGTTCTGGTAAATTGTAATAGGATTTTGTAACATTCTATGCGTGTTACAATTTGTATCTGGTGCTGTTCTAAAGTGATTTATACACATCTATGCTTTCTTTCCCCTTATAAATGATTCAGTTTTCGATGACATCGTAGATCTATGGAACACGAGATTAGCGATTGAGATATTTAACTTGTCGCTTGATAATTTGAATTATAATTTCTTCACTTACAAATATAAATATAGGATTTTAAAAATTACTTTGTTTCATCTTTATTAAGAGTAAATTATATAATTTCTTTTCTGCAACAACTAAGACAACCTAACTGAAATTAATGTGTCTTTATTAACATTAATTTTATGATTATAGCAGATCGTAATTAAGGAATGATATAATTAATTGACTCGGGTTAATGTTCTGTATATTTTTAGATTTTGTCGGGTCGAATAATTCAATTTATCTAAACTTGAATCACTATAACAATGGAACTTATGCACTGTGAATAATATGAAATATCGAATTATGTATAATACGTGACGCAAATTGCAGTTCAAATGTAACAAATAGAAATTACGCTTCGAAACGCAAACTCTGTTATATTTAGATTTCAATGCAACACAATGTTGTATATAAATATAAGTTTTTCGTTTGTCATGAAACCCTCAAATAATCAACCAGCCGGCCGACACAAAATATAATATATAAATATAAATATAAATTCTTCATCTGTCACGAAACTCTCAAATAATTAACCAGTGGACTGACACAAAATATTATCATTAAAATGATCGATCGGTACTGTCTTACTTTATAACACGCTTAATATTAGTATATATAAGTTTTCTCTCATTAACGACCGTTCGTATATTGTGAATGGACGAGTTGTTGATCGATGACCGGTAAATGTGTATGTGCTGGGTGTGTCCGATTATGGTATACGTTCTACGTATAGGTGAAAGTTTTACTTTCCTTTCCAAATTATTCTCAGCTCCTACCATTATTAAGAATTTCACTTTATGATAGCGTTTTGCTAACAGGTAACAGTAACTAAGTATTTGAACTTGTTTCATTTATTTTGCTTTCCGAGGGTAAAGAGATAAGAACGACATGATTCGAAATTTCGTATGAAAATTTTGAATATTTGAAAATTTGAATATTGAAAAATTCGAATATCTGACAATTCTGTATATGGTCGCGACGGTGGAAAACACTCAGTAGATTTTTGGCAGCTATACCTAGACGAATAGAATACGTCTTACTGTGAGCTTTATTTTATTCCTATGTACAACTATTCAACGTCGAAAAAGGTTCGTTATATCGTTACGATCCAGTCAACACCGGTGGCGCCGTCCAACAAAATTTCAACGATGATTTACACGCTGCGTTATGCTTGTCGACTTAATTGCTCGTGAATCATTGCTGTGAGATGAATAAACATCGACACAGAGCAAACAAGAATATAAAATAACGGACTCACTGATGCGGCTCGCCTAATTGGTCGCGAGAGGGTGAATTATGTTTCTTTCGCCAACCGTTATCGAGTCGACATTTCCCGTGCACGGTATTAAATAAGCGCAGCGGCTTTTGGCCCGTGTGAACATAATTTCCTGCATTTTCTTGTAAAAGTCGGATTAACGTAGGTACACTATTGCGCGATATCGTGCCAAGTAGTGTGCTATATGGCTATTGGAAGGAGTTGCCTATTCTCTATTCTCTAAAATTTATACGAGCAATTAAGGTACCAGAATTTGGAACAAGATAACAATGTAATTTCTGTACTATGTAAGTTACTGTAATATGAAAGAATATTTTACGATACAAATATCTGTTAACTTCTTAAGTTAATTATAATTGTTTGTTAAATTGTTAGTGGCAATAGTCACCTTACAGGATTGGCTACAATACGAAAACGACATGAAAACATGACCCAATCAAACCAAAATATAATTAATCCATTTTTATTGATTTTTTTTATCTCTGCTGACTAAAAGTTGGTGACTAAAAAGAAGAAAAATAGTAGGAGAACAATTCCAAATTTTGATCAGCCATAATTTTGATTAACAAGTTATCGTTTCCTCCTACACCAAATCCTTCCTTGATCTCTACGTCTACGTCTTGTCTTCGAGCGAATAGATCGTTCCAAAAATAATCATCGTAGCCCACGGGACATAATCTACGGGACGAATCGATCTCGTTGCGGAACGCGGTACGCGTGGAAACGTACACGTCGTCCATCAACACGAAATATTACCTCTAAAATCGACGTAATTCCGATAAGCCGAGTCCCGGCCGAACTCAATTTCCACCTCGAGGAAATCCATTTTGCCGTTGAAAGATGAACTTCCGAGGACATCCGTCGACTCGAACTTAGTACAATGTGACCGGAAACAGGAAGAAGAAGAGAGGCGCAAAAAGCGGCGGTCGGAATCGTGGGGCGAGGAAAGGAAACGCGAACGACGAGAGTTCCGACGATGCATTGGCCGGTTTCTATCGCGACGTCGATGTCGTTGCCGCGCTTCCATCTAATTGGAGCGCTGACAAAAGGCCACCGGAAGCGGTGTTCGCCACTGATGACCGGGAACACGCGCGTGAGTGGCCGCCCATTCGAAGCTCGCGTTATCTCGCATTTTCGTTTATCTGAGATTACTTTTTCGACGAGAAGGAACGACGAGCTAGAGAGCGTGCTCGACGAGAGTAACGAGATAAAACGGGACAAAATCGTTGGCAATTCGGCCACCAGAAATAAGTTCCACGCTGATCGGGCAGAAATAAGCTAAGAAATCGAGAAAACCGTGAAACAGAAAGATAAGGGCGAAGGGATGGAGCCGAGGAATGAAGAGGAGGAAGATAAAGAGCGGATGAACACACGGAGATCTTTCGAGGAATGGAAGAAGAAAGGTGAAGAAAAGAGAGGAAACTATCTGGCAAAGGGAACAAAGAGTAACGGGCAGAGGAAAGATAAAAGTCGCGGACGTTAAATTGTTAAAAAGGAAGGAACGCGAGAGAATAAAAGGGAAACCGTAAGTATCGCATAAAAATCGTGACCAATGCGCTCTTCAAAACGTTTCATCCTTTCCTTAAACGGCCGCGTAAAGGGGGATAATTATTGTTAACGAGTTTAGCGCGGAGAGAAGGTGGATGAGATTTCTTTTTTATTCCTTTCTTTCTTAAAGTAACTTGCCAGCAGTTAACGCCTTAGGGGGAAGGTGGAAGGATGTCGATTGTTCTTCGGCCGCGTTTAACCCGATTTCGTTGCTTCACGACGATCCACGAACGATGTGAGAGGGAAATAAAGAGCGAGATTTTTAGGTAGCAAGCCTTATTCTTTCGGGAAACTAAGAATCCCTTGATTCTAGCTCGAAGCGAAAACGGGGTCGTAATTTAAGATGGCTTTAAGAAGAAATACGTTCGACGATAGTTAAGACCCGACATCAGGAACGAGCTGCACGAGAGAAGGGGGGTCGATCTGTCAATTCGCGTCGAAAGATTCTCAGGAGCGTCGCTCACTTGTAGATCATCCGAAATCAATGAACCCTTAAAAGGTATTTGGCCTGAGCGAGCATGAGATAAAGAAGAAGCTCGAGAACACGTACAAAATCAATCGGGACGATTTATCCGTTTAAAGCGCCGATGCTTTTTATTTCTCTGGTGAACGATCCCCTGCTGTTTATACAAGATTACCAGCTGCGTATTTTTGCGAATAAATCTGTTGTCTTTGATTGTTCTTTTCTTTCCTTTAAAGGAAGAACTTCTTAAGAAAGGAACCATTGTTCGTTTCAAAGACTTAATTGGAAAAATAAAAAAATAAATCAAACTTGTTACTAGGAGAGGCTACCAAAGTGTTTGAGTTGTTAAACTCAACAACTGAGAATTTCCAATGCTATTGTAAGTTCAAGGAACTTTTTCCAATATAATGTTCTATAATAGTCAAATGACTGGAAGTAATCCATGCAGGGATACGATTTTCTAAACAAACATTAATAACATACTACTAACAAACTTTTTCGTATCCTACAAAATTATCTTCCTGAAAAATAGAAACTCTGCTCTCTACCTTAAGCGACTAAATAAATCACTCTTTACTTGACGCCATCACCGAAGCTATAAATCACACATGGTCCAACTTCCAACAAACGAACATCGAACACGCTTGCAATTCGCTGACGGAAGAATTTATCGATATCAAAGATTTTTCACGTTCTCCAAAAAATCCGAAAAAAGAAAAATCCAACAAACGCAAAATAATTCAATTTTTCGATCGACATGGAAACGAGAGGCATCGTTGAGCAGATTTCCCGTGGCAGCGATACGCGTCAGCCTGCGTATCTCTACTAGTCCAATTCCTGTTCCATCGTTGGAAAACTGCGGAAAGCAATCCGGGGTTGTTTCGTAGTCACACGGCTTTAGATTATCGCGGAGTCTCGCGGTAACCCGGCCACCGGAAGCGCGTAAATCATCGTGACCGGTCCACTGCGGTCGAAAGCAAAAGCCGGCCGCAAAATGGCCCGGTGCCAGTGCTCGTGTAGATATGTACAACTTCTGTGGCCAGAATTCGGCACGATCCTGTATAGACCCGGCGAGCTCTCGATTATGCGAGTCTGACCACCATCTGGCGCTCCTTACCCTCCTATATTACGCGCTGAAGATTATGTCAGATTATGTCCAGCCGGTGGCAAGCTTGTACCGTGTGATCGAACCCAAGAAACGTCCTCGGTTTCTAAACTGGCGCTGACCGGTAGCAATAGAACGTTGAAATAGATGTGCACACCTAGGGACCTGGGGATTCTTTTCGAGAATAAAAGTGGTGTTCTTGTAGAGAGCATTGGTTTCCTTCGGTTCGGCGTTTGATAGTGGTTTTGTAGAAGATTACATTTTTTTTAGGGGCTACGTACGGATAAGGGTAGTTTTGCAGAGAAATTGAATTTTCTCGTTTTTTACTGTGATTTTTTGCGCTTTGACACGTTTCGTGCAAGTTCTACGTGCCGTGTAAATTTTATGTACATTTTGTTGACTTCGTAGCTATTTTAAAATCATGTAAACTAGAAGCGGTACTTTCCGAGTGTGTTCGTTTCCATCAGAATCGGTAATTAATGATCTTTATATATTTTTCGCGACGTTCCATAATTGCAGTTAATAGAGTTTTTGATTTGAGAATTGTAGTAACAAACTATATATTTCGAGTCAATAATAGTAAAACCTGAAATTTTTATGTACTGCTCATCCTCGCCTGTAGGATTCTATTCTCTTCATTAACGAAACACTTTTTACCACAAGGGCTCAATGAATTTTAATTAAGAGACCAGAACTTATTACTATTTTTCTACGATAATAGCTACGATACTATTGTATCTAGACTAATAAAGTTTGACGTGTACTGATAACAAGCATTTGAATTATCTGCCCTAAAGCAAATGAATAATAAACTAATAATTACTTAACACCTGCATGCTTCGCACAACCCCTAGAGCTCATAAAACCTGTCTGGTGATCAACGTGACAACCTCTCGAATAAAAGTCTCTCACCATCCAGACGCGCATCATAAATTCTGTTCGCGGTAGTAAAAACGTAATAAACTATCCTCCGCACTCGTCTCGCAACCACTGAAAAATCTTCCAAGTTCAATGCATACGACGAATTGCTGAAAAAAAAACACATTATTCATGAAAACCGTCTGTCAAGCTCAGTTTCTTTTCGACGAGCCTAACATATAGGCTAATTTTAATTTAAATAAAGTGCATTATCCCTATGTTAAAAATTTGTCCGCGTAACTCTGAGCATTACTGATCAATTTTACGACTTCAGCTATAACGACCATTTTAATTAGGAGCAATGAAAAGCGTCAGTTCGTCATCGACAATCTATAGAGCCACTGTCTCCCTTCGATAAATAACTCTGAAAACTTCTTACGATATCGAACGTGAATACTAATCACTGCGAATGCATTTTTCTTCGTTATCATAGGTACAACTTCGTCGTTGGTAATTCAAAGAGGGTTAAGTTTCCTCTTTCTCCTTTTCATTCTCCTCTATGCTATCCTGGCATATTCTTTGGGAAGGAAGAAATCGAACGGCTTCGGCGTTGGACTTTTACGGCTGGTTGTAACGCGACGCGGGGCAGAGAGAGCAATTCGGTACCGCAGAGGCCGGCTCGATAAGGCAATTAAGCGGGAAACAATTGCAGAACCTCCGTGGGGGATTATACGGGCCGCATTTCCACCGGCCTCTAATGAACCGAGCGTGCATAAGTGTTTCTACAGCGTGGCGGCCGGAACACGCCCACCTAAACGCAACCCAGGTGTTTTAGGCTCGAGAGGAACGTTGACCGCACGCGTTTCGTGATCCATATGCGCACGATCGCGATCTATGGACGATCTGGCTTCGAAACGGTTCCAACGCTCTATGGCTCGGTGTTAATATTAGCCGCATGGGCTTGCGGGATTACGCGATGCATGCCGATCGGCTCTCATCCGGCCAAGAAGTTTCTTTGCGGTCAAGTTGATATATCGACTCAGAAGTGGAAATATACGAGTCGATTCGAGAAACCGGAATTGGCTATGGATGTTCTTTGAAGCTTGCCAGCGGCACGAGAAGTTTATTTGCCAAAGGGGATTGGTTTTAAATTGTAAATTCTATTACAGATCAAAGCTGTTCGTGACAGGTGTAGTCACTTCGATGTAGAAGTTAGCAGGTAGATGTATTTAGTTTGACTGAGTTTTAAATTTGTGAAATTTTACGATATTTTATTGAGATTGATGTAGTTGTTTAATAGGAGAACTTTACGTATTTTTATTATATTCACATATATAACAGAGCTTTATATATATATACTAAATGTATGCATACTAATACAACTTTATGTATGCATATAATAAATGTAAATAATATACTAAACCATTTTATGTGCGAGACTCGTTAGTAATTTATTGCCTAATTCAAGATATCGCAGAATCTACGCATTACCTATCCAACTAACACTTAAAACGCCGTTAAGCAGTTCATTCCAAACTTCATCTTCTTCTCCCGATCCGATACAAAGGCCTCTAGAACATAAACTCTCAAACTACCCATTTCTAGCTAATTCGCCAAGCAGCCAGAGTTTCTAAAAGCGTGCAAGTTACTTTCGTGCCTCTGCCAATCGACTCAATTTTCGTTGCTACCTCTCTCGGCCGTTTCACCTTTATTTTCATTAACTACCGTGGCACATCCTCCTTGGGGCGTCGATCGACGGTTAAATCAGTCACTGCCTCGCCCTCTACTACCTGCGCTTCATCCATAATTAATAAACGATCCAATGTCGAAGGTGGTTGTCCGGCCAGTGTGGTTAAGGAAACCGATTCGCCGGAACAGAGACGAAGGCGAATAATGGCGAACGGAGGAACGAGAGCGCAACCGTGCACTCGCGAGTTGCACGCGATCCAGCGAGCTTATCGTTGTTGCACCGCGTACAAGCTTGGTTTCGAGTCAAGGAGGTCGAGAGAAGGAAAGTTTCTACTCGCGACGTAATGAACTTAATGGCTTAACGCAATAGGGTCGGCGCGAAGAATTCCTGGGAATCTCCCTATGCTAGATTCACGCTCGCAAATGCCTACTATTAGTTTCACCTTTGCCGTCTTCCGAGAATTACGAATCAATTTCATGCTCGTGCAATTGTAAAGAGGGATATTGCCTTCGTTCGGAAGCTTTCGTTCCTTTCCCGCGTCCACAGGCCGCCATTGCCGCGAGCAACCATTGACCTTTACGGTTGAAGAACGCTTAATTTGGTACCGCGTCGATTTCTTGTGTTCCATGGTGACAGAATGACATTTACACGGTGGCATTTTAGTTGATATTTAGTAATAAATAGTAAATTTTGCTAATAATAAATAAAATAATTTTAAATATTATTTTTAATTATCTAATATCAAATAGCGTTCGAATACCAATCAATTACGAAAAGTAAGCAAACTTGTATTCTTCAAATTTGTTGAACAACTACTACAATTAAAGCGTTCATTGATCAAACATCCAACTTAAAAAGAAAAGAATATAATTCGCAATGAACGTGCAATATGCAGAATTCTAAATTACTCCGGAGATACGAATGAACTGAACTGTAATGAAATCACTAGTCACACCCCCGCAACGTGTTAAGCAGAGATTAAGGAGAAGCTTACCTTTCACGGAATCGAATGATCTTTTAGAATGCGCGCTCCTCTTCGTATAAATTACAAAACACGAAGACGAACGAAGACGTTAAATTGCACTAACCATAACATATGCATAAGATCAAAGATACATCAAACGATGCTGCTAGAACTCGAACGTTTATTTCAATTAAACGATAATTTATTGCCGCGGATTAACATATACATTGAACTGTAACTCGCGTTATACTCACGAAGCGAACGAAATTTATCGCCGATACATATGTTAGAGCTATCATTAACAATCATAATAAATAAGGATCACGATAAATAGAAGCAGAAGCACAATCCAGATGAATCGCATTAATATCGATACGAGCTACTAAAATAGACTATGTTGTATTAAGTTCTTTTATCTCGGGGCATAAGTGATTAAGTAGTGAAATTTATCGACGCGTAATTAATATTGAAAGTTTCGCGAGACAGATAAATCTCAATGGATCACAATATTGCCAGTGATATGAATAACGACGAGAATGTTAACGATATTCGATGACAAAGAAGATATTTCAGTGTGAAATTCATTAACTCTGGGGCGAAAGATAGATTCATGCGGAATCTAATAGACCGCGTTATTCCATAAATTCCAACCATCTTGGGGAAATGTCGGAAATTACAGGAGACATTCCAAAAAGTCCAGATCTTCGAACGCCACCGTGCGTACTGAAATTTCTTCGTGCCAACTTATTTACCACGTTCCATTGAGCTTCTTAATTGGTCGTTGCTAGATAGCTCGCGTTTCCTTTACGGGGTACATACTATCCCTATAATCATGCTGAGGGATACGTGCCTTCGTCGACGTTACCAGCGAAAAGGAACATCTAGAAAGCATCGAAAAAATTCACGATCTCTCCGCAAACTGTTATATCCAGGATGTTGCTTGTTTCGAAAAGAAAAGCGAAAAGTATTCTATTTATCTCTTACACAGTTTAAGTATATTATTTCTCTTTGCTCATTTTTTGCGAAAATTTTGAAGTATTACAAATGTTAATTTCAGAATTGCCTCAAAGTTTAATTAAAGTATATTCGATGGATGAGTCTCGAGATATTGGTTTAAGTTATAACTTTCGCTTCTCCCGCATTTCACAGAGTATTAAATAAATTAAAAAGCTTGACAAAGGGGATCGTCCAACTTGCGAACCCCACAACGCTAAATTAGCAATAGATCACGTTATTCTGTAACGTAAAAGAAATTCTTTCTGCAGGCAGCAATCCAACGTAAAATTTCCAACGTAATTTATCTAATAAATAATTTTGTATCTACCAACTCTACTTTTGTAACTACTAATTCTGTATACTAACATACTGCATCATTTTTATTTTAACCATCTTCATTTCATAACAGTTACAATCTTTCTTTCCTACAAGACCTACTTTACGGAAGCGTTTCTACTGAAAAACATCGTCAATTTCCAATAAGAGACACGAGGAAATGATGTCTAAAAATAATATCGCTAAAAACTTGCCAAAAAAGGATGAACGAGATCGTCAAATAAAACGTTACCCACTCTGCTCGCAAATGCGTCTTATTTATCCGATTACAAACTTCAGCCAGATCGTATAACGAAAGCTCAATGCACGAATATCGGGTTCGTTCGAAACTCCCTGTTACCTGGCTGTCCTCCCTCACTTGTTTTCAAGCCGGATTTCAGTTTCCAACTGCATGCTTAGCTATCGAATTCCTTTCGTTTCGTTTTCTACCAGTGTACACGCATTTCGACTTCGGATTCGAACCGAAGCAATGCTTCGAGCGAGCAAGAACGGTCAGTTCTCCGATATTCGAACAACAGATTGTCCTCGTTAATTATCCGACTAAAGTTTCCTTCGGCAAATTATGCATTGATCCACACGGACACCTAATTCTATGATTCTTCCTCGAGTCGATTCTGCTTCCGTGGTATAGTTAGAGGAATCGATATAGTAACGTCGTAAGTGGGAATTTGTGAGGTGACGATCTAGATTGGCATATCGTATAGAATCTTTTTTAATCTCTGGTTACAAAAGTTTATTGTTAAACCTAGAATATTTTATAAAAACTACAGGATATTTAGCCTATATTAATTTTTAGTCGATAAAAACTGCTTTATTAGTAAAATTAATTAAAAGAGACTCTATGAGCTTGCTAGAGAAAAAATGAAGATTTTGATAAAAGTTGTGCTTAATTGGAACACAGAGGAATTTTATTTGCAACCGTCGATCGCCAAATTGTAACGTGAAACTTTTATGGACGAAATCGATTAAATCAATGAGAAACTTTGCCAAAAATACGATATGGCATCAAAGAATGACAAATGTCAGTGTAAGAACCTTCATGCCCTTTGATTAAATATGCGTGTTTCAAATTTTACTTTTCTAGAGCAGCGAATTTTTATATGCCAAAAAATATCTTAAGCTGAACAGTTGTTCCAAGTCCAACATATTTTGACGTTAGCTCCTGGCCGATTTTCGACTTGATTGTGTCTCTTCCTCCAATTATAGAGCTCCGTGAAGGTACACGTAGGGCGTACAATGGTCGTTCGATCGCGAGCCACCAGCCATGGAAAGACAATGGGTATAGAAATTCGTTGCTAGCTCGCAGTTAAGACTGTCATGCGCGCTGTTGGACCCGCAGTTCTCACGACTACTCGGGAGATTGATGACATACGATCAATTGGCATACATCTTCCATGACAACTGCGACACATCCCAATGAAGCGAACCTGCTCGATGACCCCGTAACGATCGTTCGAATCAATGAGAAACGAAAAGTCTGACGGTGTTCGGTCGAGTGACGGACATCAAGATATTATTATAGAATTGAATTGAATATACATGTGTGTGTATGGGGTGATGAATTGTATCGAAGATAGTTTTATTCGGTGGTCTTCGTTAGGCTTATTTGAATCGATCGTAAGGTGAGATTTAGTAAAAATTAGACGTGCACACATTATTCATTGGACGAGGCTTATCGCGACCACGGGGGCTTATCGCATATTCAACGTCGAATATCTGTGCTGGATTAATATGGATGACTCGCAGGGAAATGCGAAATATTACATAGAACGTAAAAAGTTAACGTGCGGAAAATGTCGTGAGAAATCGTGAAAAATTGGAATATATATGCGTGGTCTTGTTCGTTTAAAAATATTGTATCTTTTGTGCAAGATTAAATAGATTTTATTTATGCGTTAAAAAATCGAATAAAAATCCCTACTTTGAGACATGGTTCAGATACCATTCACGATATCTTCTGTTACATAATCCAGAGGAAACACATATTCCATGCACTACCTAGTACGTACCACCTTATAGCAATAAGTAACTAAAATTAGAATATGGATTCAAGTGAATTACCGGTTTAGAAATTATGATAATTATTAATGATATTACTATGCTTCAGTTATGAGCAAAGGAGCTCGTTTTATTAGTCATTGGCTGCTCCAGGTTTCAAGTACACGTGTCCAAATATGTTCTGAGAATATCTCATACTTACTCACTTACAAACATGGTAATATAAGCCACGTGATCGAAGAGACGCCAAATCTCTGCGGGACAGAGACGCATACGAATTAACCCGATTACGTGAATATTCGTGACTCGTAACGTTCGACGAATTAGGAAAGCTCGGTCGTTCCGAATTCCACGGGTCACGATGTTATTGGAGTGCCACGAGGACTCGCGATAATAGCGGAAATGCAACGGTGGCACGTGAGAGGAAAGAGGAGGCGGAGCGAGTTCGTTTGCGGTCTCCCGGGCGCAGTAAACATCAAACGCTGTAATGAAATTAGGTAGGCCCTTTGCTGGCGGTTGCTCATGTGCGAACGCGTAATATCATTTCCTTGCCTCGAAACTATGGCGGTTCGTTTCCGCAAGAAGCAACAACCTCGTTCAAGGAATTTCTTATCCCGACCAGAACTGATTCCGCTTTTTCTTCTCTTTGTTCAAGAGAAGAATGCAAGGATCGGTCTCGAGTGCTGGAACAAAGTGGGAATCGAGAGTCTTTTTGCTGAAATGGTTCTTTAAGCAATTAAGTTGTTCGGTTTATCGGTCGATTCTATTGTCTTAGATTTAAGAGATGGAGAGGATGCCGTGTAGTTTTATTGGCTTCCTGGACGTTAATTATCGCTGTTGGTTAGATGGAGTGTATATTATGTTATTAATAGTGATTGAATTTTCTTCTAAGCCGCTGAAGATTGCTGGTTAGTCAACTATCATATTTTCTAATAATAGTCGATGAGAAGAAATTTCCAGTTTTGAGTTTCGGCAACTTGTGAAATATAACCTGAAATTAGATTCAACCGCAGTCTAAACTCGGATGCTAACCCAAACTTCATATAAGCTTGCCAAAATCTAACCGAAAGTGAAGATCTACTTACCCATAAGCTCAATGCTGTAATTTACTCTACTTTTCTGTAATGTATGCTTCTACGTATAATGAGTGTAGTATAACATTTGAAAAACTATAATATCGGTAATTTTCTAAACTAAGATCTATATCTTTGATTATTACTCGTTGAGTAGATAATATTAAAAAATATAGAAGAGGGTCAGAGGAAATGTCAGTTATGCTCGAAAATTCCATGGCGGCAGTAACTTCTAAGGTAATTTTGATAGATATTAATTAAACTCTTGTACAATTGATCAACATCCAAATATCGGTATGTCTCTGAAGCTTCCTAGGTAAACCTAGGACTGCCCTAATCAAGCAGACCCGTACTTCAGGCATGTGATGCTGGGACAAAGGATCTGTGTCAGTAACCCTCCCACGTTGAGAGCTTCTCGGTAAATCAATTCCTGGCCATTGATTCCTACATTGCAGATGCTTTATTCAACGTCGAATGCTTAGCACGTTAGATCGCCACGTGGCCTGATCGATAAACTTATTAACAGATTCAAGGGAAACGATTCTTCATTCTTCTATAAAACCTTAAACATTGTCAATCCATTAGAAACCTACTTTCTAGCCAATCACTAAACAATATAGAAAAATCTTGTTATTTGAAACTTGAAGTCGGAATTTTTCTAAATTCAATCAAATCATCGAAGATGTTTATGTTACCAGAAATTATTATTTTTCAGTTTTGAATCTTTCTAACTTCGGTCAAAGTATCAACTGACTATTGATACAAAAAATAAAATAAAATAAAACGAAACCAATTGGTAATTACTGATAATTTCGCGATCTCATAATCAGGAATTACTACCTTCAAGTTCTCAAATCAATGTAAAAGGATAATCCCACTTTCGAAAGTCATTAAAACAAAAAGTCGTTCAACCGTAATACCAATTCATCCTTCATTTATCCCGTCATTAAAATTCAGGAGTTGCCAGTCCCCTTTCGCTAGTTGGCAAATCAAAATGGTGGCCACTTATGGGTACTTGGGCAAACAAGAATCGATGAAAACCCCATCGACAGCAAGTGCAGGAAATACCACTGTTATAAGCCATAGGCGAATTCTTTTCTCTGTGATTGCATTACGCAACTATGAAAGCCAGAACCCTCTAATATTAACGACAAAAAACTGGAATGGGTGAATAGGCCTCTTTTGTATTCGATTCCCCCATGACGCCGTTACAAAGTACGATTCGTAAGGGGAACCGAGGTAAATATGGGCACAGATACAGTTTCCTTCTCGCGTACCTGCAATTGAAAAGGAGAATTGTTCCATAGTGGTGAGTCTGAATGCCTCGATTAAATGTCGGGAATAATGCACATTTTTCTTCTTGCTTTCTCTTCTCCTTTTTTAGCGGTTTTTTTTTTTTTTGCCGATAGAGACGAACGAAAAATTGTAGCATTGCGGTATGAAACGAAATCGAAACCTTTCCACATACAATGCCAATCATATGGTCTTGTGTAGGAAAATACGAATCGTAAAACGTCCTTGTTATTACAGCTAAACGTCACGTTACGCGGTACGTTTAGAATGGACTATTTTCCTATTATGTGTTGCTACGTTAATTAGAAACGATTGTTCGAAGAATTATAGGAGAACGAAAGGTTTTTAAATTGTTCGCGTAGTTAGACACGATGAAATCACGTCTCTTGAGACGAGTTATTTCATTGGTCGAGTGCAGAACACAAGTACAGAGATTGGAGATGTTCATTTTGGCTAAGGGTTTTCTAGTGTAGAAATGAATAATCGCAAAGTACGTAATTGTACAATTGATGTATAAGTATACAGAATGTAAGAATGATAAAAAAAGATTTATCAGTGAAATCTAACGAAGATGGAATAATATTTTGGAGTTGAGTTTGCTGAAACATATTGGAAACTATAGAAGCAAAATCGATTAAACGAACTTGTAACACGAGCCAAGTGTCATTAGCGCAAAGCTTCGCAGTAGTACATTTTTACAAGTCAGTTTTTAATTGCTTGGTAAACTGCTTCGATGAATTTAGACTATTTCAAATACGAAATGTCGTATTTATTCCGATTATCGTATTTGTATCTTTTAATAAACGCTCAGTATACATCAAACATTAAACAAATCTCCATCGTATCCGATTTATGAAACGATAATGAAGCATGTTCTGGCAAACTTGGGTCGCGCATCATCTTACACAAAGGATGCCCTAATAAATCACATGTTTACACATCGCCAGGCATTATCAATCTAACGGTACGAAGTAGAAGATTTTTCATCGAAGGATAACGGTAATCAGGCAGTCGTCGGCACCATGGACGATCACTTCGATTCCCAAGGTCAAACGTCATCGCGTCCAAACGAGAAACAGAGACACTCTCGTTGCTTATCGATGGTTTAGCAAACAGAAACACTGAGGGGAAAATCTCGTGGATTTCGATTATTCCGATTCTGACTTTAAAAACCACGAGGATCAATCGGAGACGCTTACGGTACGCAACTCGAACGCCGCCACCGGAAACACAGTCTATAAGGAAGTCTTTGGTACACGTCGCGTCTCAATTACGCGGCCCGTTTCGTCTTGATCCTGTTGCGGACTCGCGTGTGTAAACGCTTCTTCCCTCGTCCATCCCTCGATGTTCCACGCGATCGAACACCGACTATTATTTACTGTCCGTATAGTTGCGTGCTTCCACGTGAACGGAGCAATTTTTCTTCATTAGGAACGATAAGAACCGCTGACCGAACTTGATCTCGTTTGCATTTATCGACTTCCGCCGCGTGACTTGCTCGCGTATCGTCCGGGTCGTTGCGTTTCTCGATCAATTACGACACGCGTATCCTGTGGGAAGAGCAATCGAAAGCCGGACAACCGTGGCCTGGCAAAAAAAAGACTCGATCCCGGTTCGTTTCTTGCACCGTTTCGAATTTATCAGATTCTGCTAAATCACATAGGGCCAAGACTGTTTTTAACTCCGCTACGGTCTTCGAATCTTTGTGCTCCGATGAACGAAAGGAATTTTTGTTTCTTAAGAAAATCTGTAGTTATAAAATTGACTAAATTTATATTTTCGAATTATACATATCGCGGTACAAAATTCCGAAACGCTGAAAAATTTAACGATTTGTGAATCGATCAAATAAATATATATTTCCACTTTTATATATCTCATATCGATAATGAAGTAATTCGAATGGTAGTAATGGAATCATGATGTAAGGGAAACTTTATAGATCGTCCTTCTTAGAAACAAGGAAACGAAAGATATCGTGTAATGTACCGCATAAAATAGATTATAAGGAAAATATATTCTGATAGAGGCGTTTCTTTGTACCGTCCGTCAATATAAGAAAAGTGGAATTCGCGTATGGATGTTCGGTTGATTACAATTGATCGCAACTACGTTTCTTTGAAAATGCGATTCTGTTCTTTGTACGATGCCTCGGTCCATCTCCATTATACTTTTGATATTTTCTGCAGCATAAGTCAAAAATACTTACTCGATAACGAAAGCATGAAACTTTGAGTCTAAAAAAGGGAAAAAATTATTTGTAAAAGTAACAGAAGTTTTCGAAATTCAAACTACAATTACAAATAACTCTTTTTCTCTATTCACGTGGATCAATGAAGTTCCGGTTCAGCAGAACTCCACTCGTAGTAAACAATGGCGCTCAAGTACATAACACACGCTCAAAGAGCCCATCTTAACTCTAACCCAACTTTTGCGAACGCTTTTTATCACTCACAAGCGTCACTGTACCCTCCAAAAACCACTGAGAAACCACTTAATTGGCTGATGGTAAAAGCCAAGTCGTGACCTCGATTTCCATTAGTTCGACTCGATAAACCCTCTTATGTTTAACCAGCGATTTTATTGTCCTCTGTTGATCCGAAATTTTAGTTAATTATCATTTGCTCGAAACACACGACGACGCGAGATAGATAGATAGATAGATAGATAGATAGATAGATAGATAAATAGATAGATAGATAGATAGATAGATAGATAGATAGATAGATAGAGATAGAAAGAGAGAACAGAACAGACAGAAGGCAAATTTGAATTTGTGACGCGCTTAGGTTTAAGATACCTATTGCAATAATTTTCAGACGTCCACGTGAACTAAAAATCGCGTAGATGATCGCTAAATATCTAATGGTGGAGATACCAATCCGTAGGAAAAACTATTAAACAATCTAACTCGACGTCGAATTATTAGCAAATGCTCGAGGAAACAGGAATATGATCTAAACTTGTGAATATTTCCTAGCTAAAATAGTGAAGAGTGTTGTTACATGGACGCATTCTACAGTGGTGCATTTTCTGTTGGAAGAATTTTAGGATGATGATGGTTCGCGTTTAATTAAATTGTTTTAATTAATTCAAGGTTTAATTAAAAACGTATTAGCCCAGTTTGTGTGTGTGCATTTCCTCTGGTAGATCGGGCGATGTATCTTCACGAAAACACGTTAAATAGGCATTCATATATGACGCTATATATATATATATGTAGCCTATTTAAGATGAAAGTATTATGATGTTCGTAACAAATGTGCTATCTTGAGGATGTGTGTCACATCTTGGTATTACAGACTTTTTAGCGAAAGAAAGATGTATTAGGATTTTATTAAGGGTTTGTATGTAAATAAACATATTTTCCTAAAAGCAAGGAAGCTCTTAAGGATGTTATAAAAAAGATAGAATTTTATAACGATGATATAATCTCGAAAAAATGTGTCAAGTTACTTCAGGCACGCTTAAATTGTACATAAAGCAGAACTTTTACGTTGGAAACCATCAAACCTGCTCTTCACTGCTTGTTACAAAACTGTTCTCGATCCATACTCTACATTTACCACGGTCAATGTGTTTACACGAAATATCCACCCTGAAATTTTCGGTACTGAAGTCCAGACTTTCAATTATCGCTTTTATTCGTAAGTGAAATATACAATTTTAAGATCGATTTTACTAAAATTTATGCATCGAGTTACATTCTCGCGAGATGATAAAATTTAACGATTGATAATCATTAAATTACATTTTCGAAGAAAAGTAGCAGAACACATATACAGAGGCAGTGTGCCCGTGTGAAAAAATAATTACATTAAGGCCTTGTCCATCGTAAACCTCGATCTCGCTAAGTCGTAATTACATACATAAAAACGTCCAGCACGAGATAAACTACAACCCGCTATTATTTTAATTTTCGGATTAAACGAAATTGTATCTCGGTGTGTATGGAATCACGAAACGTAGTGGCTTGTGAATGCACGGAACACGTTATACTATAACAGGCACGAAGAAAGAATAAGAGCGAAACGAAAAAAATCCTTAATTCACGGTACCGTATTAATGTTTCCAGTTTCATAGAACGAAAACTCTCGATGGTTTATCTACTCTCACAAACGACAAATTTCGCTCAAATTTTTGTTCTAAAAATATCTCGTTGTTGTTGACAAGAATATTACTAATTTGATTCAAAAGTTTTGTACCTACTTAAATACATTTCGTAATTTTTATCGATTAAAGAATATTGTAAAACGCACGAGTATTGTATTGTAAAACATTGTAACTTTTATTCCCGTGCTAGGAAAGCTTAATCCTTATTTTCACGACGGAGTGTAATCTTAAACCTTAAACAGAATACACTGTTTTTCTAACGAACCACAGCTTAGCGGATTCAGACTCGAAACCCTTAGAGTCCTTAGACTCTAAGGATTTCCAAGCTCTCCAAGAGATACCAACTAAGGTTAATACTTAACGAAAGATCTTCTTTATCCAGGCTAATTCTAGCAAACGAAATTTCTAAATTGTTAAACTAAATCTGTTACAAATGTATCGTCATCGTTCAAGCCTAACCATGATCCACATATTATATTAATAAAATTACTAGAAATGACAGAAAAGAAAAGCCTACCGTGTAATGCGTAAAATTTGATTGAAATTTGCCGCAAAGGGCGCATTGGTTCTTCCACGCTATTCGTTTTATCGTGTAGGATCACTTTCTCCCTCTACTCAGCGAACAATATGGTAATCCTGGATCCGTGCTCGATGCCCTAAGAGTATCCCTTATTTCTGTATGGTTCTACCTCGTTTCTACCCAGGTATCGCGTTTCGAGGATCTGCCAAAGTATATAAGTAGTTTCGGAAGTAGTTATCGGAGATACTGCAGAAAATTATAGATTTGCCGATAGTTGCAGGCCTCCAGAGCATGCTCCGTATACGCCCATCGTTGGAGGGGATCGTGCTTTACATACGAACGCAACAATTCTTTTTGCAATTTCTCCTCTTCTTTTTCCCGTTTCCCGCGCATATGAGACGATGTATTGGATTCACGTAGTAGGCAACCCTGTTGAAGGCGCGTTTAGCTCGCCGCTAACGGCGCTTTTTCGTGCCAATCTTCCCTCCATTTGGTCACATTGCTGCGAATTAACGAGGCTTTCGAATGCAAACTAGTTTCGAGGAAAGCAGCTAAGGTTTCGCTTCGAAAGGATCAATTTCGTTCTTTCCTATTCTTTCCTCTATATTTATTGCTCTTCGTGAATAGGATTGGTCCTGGATTTAGAAAATTGCAAAATATATTGAGATAACGAGAATAGCTGCCCGATTTATCACGCTTTTTATATAAGATGAATTACGAAGGGTTCTAAGAAATAAGGGTGTTTCTGGCAAATGTTCCGATTTCTTACACCATTACTTTACACCATTAGCAGAAACCGTAATACAAATAGAATACTTTTTAAAACAACGTTGAGTAAGGTTTATCGTTAGTGAGCAATGAAAGGACGACAAAATATATAATAATTTTAATCTGAATGACAAATGAAGGAATAATAGAAAATTCATTCGCCTTTTTTCCATTTATCGGGTTTCCTCCTGGCGGAAAGTATTGGAAGAAGATGTATGTATATAATGTCATATTTTAAACACAAAAACGCACGCTGTAACGAAGAATTACAAAAATTCTTTTAACACTGTTTATGCAAATATATATATGTATATGCATATGGAAAATTTAATAATTTTGACTGTATCTTTCCAATTATAAATGGAAGATGTTCCATGTTTTACTTCAAAAGGAACAGATCATAATTAACAAGCCGTTAAATGGGAAAAAGGACATTTCTATAGAAACGCCCTTTTTACGTTTCTCGTATCCAATTATAGCGATAAGGGGTTGGTAGTGTATTGACATATACAGTCAAGTCTGTAAATTCTAAACGTACAACAAAAAGAGGAAGGACATTTTTTCCTAAAAATCCATGAATTCTAGATTTTTAATTTTACATGTAGCATTTAACGTTTCAATATTTGTTCTTTACGAGGTTAGATGTTATAAAATGATTCTTAATTATATGTTAATAATATTAGATGCGAAATGGAAAATGATATCATACTGAATTAATAAATGAAAGGTAAAAAGGGTGGATGGAAGTGCATGCGATATACCCTACACGCCGTGTTCGTAATCTGATAATAACCAACATCACATTTACCATTCACGGAGCGGTATGTTATACGTATATGTTGAAACTAATTGCCGTACAACTACTTAGAGTGATAAAAAGATGAAATGGTCAGATACATTTATGCAAACACGACTAGGAGCGTATTAACCATTTTCTTCAATTCATCTTGTAATATTTTAAATATAATCTCCATTTCTACTCGTATAACACAACCCGCTATTTTATATTCTAATTCATTTACTGATACGTACAATTAATACTTATTAATAAATATCAAACATCAAATATCAGTATTAAATATATTAAGATATATTACTAAATAATAAATATCATATACCTAGAAATAACTTCAAACAAAAATAAATGCAAATAGAGTTTAAAGTATTTGTAGCGTGGATCGACTTTCTTACAATTTCTTTGAAATTTTGATGATACGTTAAGTACTATATTATTCATACACGATTCAATTTTTAGAGCCTAACTTTATCGAAATAGGATATATTCACCTTCAAAGTTGAAAGTTTTAACACGTAATTAAATAGTTTAAATGCTTCGGTATTACAAAAACTACCAAAAAGTATAAATGACAGGGTGCTAATATCTTTTGGAAATAAATAAAATCAAAAATGAAGGAGGATAGTAGATAGCATCTCATAATTAGTGTTAAGAAAATTAATCAAAGTAAGAATTTACAATATGAACATTTTACATAATTTTCTCTTACCAAATTTCACATCGACCCAAACTGCAACAACATTTACTTCGTCTCCCTCTCTCCGTCTCTTTCTCTCTCTCTCACACACACATACATACATACATACACATACACATACACGTTTCAAAAACGTTCGTCGTAAACTCGGCTGAAAACGACGATTGTCGAAAGCGGCGGACAAAGTGCGCGCTCGAAATTACAAAGGAATCCGGCGGCGCCATGAGAAACGTAGGCTCTGCCGCGAAATTGCCCTATAATTTCTGTCCTTTCGAACGCGCCTCCGCGAGGAAACGCAATCGGGCATTCCGATGTTTCGCAATCGAGTTTTTTCGTTTCGTTCACGTGCAGTCTCTATCTCGTTCACGTGATACGCGGTTAAATTTACGTATAAATTGTTGTTTCCTGCGGAATCGAAGGGGGGAAAAACCAAACAAAGAGAGAGAACACGAAAAATTCTATACTTAATTATAAGTAAACACAGGAAACACGAGGTTAGTTAATTAAACTAAAGCTGATACGAGTATTTTGCAAGCAATCGCGTGACTTTTACTACGAACGATTATCCAAAGAGAGAAAGAATCACCTGGTTTCCAACGTGGAGATCTCCGTGATCACGAACAGAGGAATATTTCGTGTTTTTGTTGTTCCTGTTGATAACGTCGATTGGTTTCTTCTAATTAGCGAAAACCGATCGACAGTGTTCGATTTATAAAACAGGAAATAAAGAGCAATGATCCTCGAATGGATGGAAATACGATGTTCGCCGGGACGCGTAACGAATCGCACTGGCAGGCAAGTTTACGATCGACGCCTTGTCGACTCTTTCCGATTAATTCGAACGCAACACGTTGCTACAGTTTGTGTTTCTGCTACGACACAACGCCCTTTAATAGGACGCGAAGCAATTACGTATGTATTTGTATCGGGCAACGATCCTTGTGGTTGAACGGTGTGTTTGCTTTTACTTTGATTCGAAACGGTATTTATAATTTTACGTTGTACGAGATACGTGTTTTATGGTTGCGCCCGAGTCTCCTATTTTAGAATCATATCTTGTGATTTATGACATAAACGTATCTTTATTGGTTTCCCTGTTCCGTGTTTTATTTTAAACGTTTCGTCAACTTTGTTTTATGATTCTACGAAATATGGAAATATCGTCGTGGCGAAGAAACTTCACAAACTTTCCGCGTTGCAAGTTTTCTTGAACTGAGAACGTTATCTCAAAAATAACAGCTGCCACACAAATTTCATTCGGTCATACACGTACGATCACATCTCGAAATACATATAAACATCAAGATTAGTAAAACATATAAGAAGCGATCGATTCTCGAAAAATGAACTACAAAATTAGTCCTCGAATTAGATTTAATTCTTGATAAGAAATAAATAGAACGTAGAAAAGTATTTCTGTTTTGTTGTCCTTTATTGTATCGGAATAAACAAATTGAAAATTCAAAGGAGTAAGTTCAAAGTGTGCGAGAGAACACTCGAGCAGCGAGACGTTTTCTGTACCAATGCACTTACGAGAACCTACTCCAAAAGTGAAGAAGTGCTTTTAAAGATTCAGGCCTTCTCGTCAGGGTAGCCGATTTGTCGAGAATCTACCTTATGCGCATCAAAGTACATCATTCACGCTTGGTAAAGTAATTTAGAAGGTTTATCTGAATAAAAAAATACACGATGTACGATGAAAGATAAACTAGCGATTTCGAAGCTGAAGATAGAACTGTTCTAAAATAAAATTTCTTTCAACAGAGTTAAAAATAGACCACGTATAGACAAACGTACTACTAATGCAGATTAATTCCATATCTTGTTATTTCTTATTGTCTTTCATTAGATATTTTACCTTTATTAAATCAAAGTGGCCGTTACGTTAATTTCTCGATTTCTATGATTCGAATACTCAGACCTTAACGTTAACAAACTTCTACATAAATGCGCTATCGCATTATTACTAATTTCTCACTATATTATAAAAATACTAATTCTTCCATACTGATAATAATAAAAATTCTACGCTTTAAAGTCGTGAACGTAAAGATTTCTCATTCCAATCACAGGATTCTGACAAAAAGAAATATCTCAAAAACCGAGCTAACGCAAAACACTCTTATACAACAATGCTCGACCCTTGCACCCAAACAAGAGCACCCGAGGCCACCCATCGATCAAACGACAGGAGACTTCCGCGCCAGGTAGAAATCTGGAGAAACCCTTGTTTCGCATCGGCGGATCTAGAAAAGCGGGAGCACGCAGCGAACGCGAGACTTTCCAGTCCATTTGTTCGACGCCGGCTGGTCAACGGTGCGCAAAATGGCGTCGGGGAGGCACGCAGTCAGTCCCGAGATTAAAAGTCAATCCTTTCAAGTGGCGAAGCTATTGTCCGAAGTTGCGTTCATCGACAGTCGAAGCAGTCTTTTTCGCCTCTCTGGTCGATCACAGGCCGCGGGCCTTCGAACGCGCGACAATACCGATAAACGACGTGGAGAGTCGAACCGTGCGAACAAACTGTCAACGTCTGTCTATCCCGTAGGATAGTCCCGCGGCCAGAGAGCTAGAGAGAAGGATGATCCCCCTTTGTGGCCGTGTTCGGCGTGACCAACGCTTGGAAACCGTTTGGTTGACGGTCGATCGATAGCGGACACGTCGATCGTCGTTATCTGCGCGTGGAATCGATTTCGAAGGCGGATTAGAAAGCGGCAACTGGGCGGAACGCGTCGAGAAGTCAGGGACAATAATGGTAATAATAAATCGCCGGTAGGAAGGACATCGGTCGTGTAATTTCTGTGATTTTTACGATGAATTCGCGTCATGCTACGATCTTTTCGTTGACCTCGCTTTAGTCGCGAATTATTGAACGGCGTCGTTCGTTAGCGTGTGCTTCACGTGTTACCGTGTTAACGGCCACGACGATAAAACACGGCTAGTTACCAACCAACAACCAAGCTCTGCTAACAACCAAGTCGATGTTTAATTTGTAGAAAGAGTCCGCGAGATGGATTCAGTAGATGGGTAAATGGAGTAGGATCGTACGAATGACGAGATTCGCCTAATTGCCTCCGACATTTAGATATATTATATAGAGCGGTCCTTTCTCCTTGGATCTTGTTATCTCGATAGATACCGGCGATATCTTTGCGTGTTTTCGACTAAGCGAAACATTTTAATCGGTCCGAAGCAAATTGGATGTGACTAATATAGATACTTTTCTCGAACAAGCAATTTATATTATCGTTGATAGAGAACTGATAGGAACGTTGAAGGCTGTATTTTATTAGATATTGTTACAAGAGCAGAGCCAACTACACGTTCGATTATTATACGTTACATCAATTAAAATTTCGCTCGAGCCATCAACGACCTAGTTTGCCTAACAACAATTAATATTCATCTCATTAAAAACTGTCCACTGTCTAAAAAAACGCTCCAAAACCTATCCAATCTCCTCTCCATCTAAACAACCTCACAGAATAAATTAATATCCTTTTGATAATGTAGTCGATCCAGTAGCCATCCATAGACATGCAGACGCGAGATCCGCTTAACAAGTTTTATCGCTTCATCGGTTCGAAAGTAAACAGGACAACCAAAAATCCGAAATAGGACAAAAAAAGACAAGAAAAAAGGACGAAGAGAAGGTACAGAGTGTAAAAAGTGGCGATCGAACCAAAGTCGGCCGAATTAATTGCAGCGAAAGCGTTCGATCGGCTGACTGGCTCGAGGTTTAATTGATTCGTCGGTGTACGGCCGAATTTACAACGCCGTACAAGGAAGAGACACGCGAACGTACGATAGTTCCGACGACTACCTCTATTTCACTGTCGGTTACGACACATGACAGGCCACCGTGGTACAGGGGCGAATTATTCCGCGGGATTAAGGCGGGCCAACGGAGCGACGTGCGAGCGACACCGTAATTGGATATACTCGGATCGCTTGGGAGCTAATCAGAATTAGTCGCTTTGACTACGCCAGTTCCAACCCGTGCACCGTGACGAATCGGCCTTGGAGACGTGTTTTTGATGAGACCCCTGTGGACCACGGGGAATATCTCGTTCTTTGCCTGCTTACACGATTCGTTAACTGCGTGATTTCGGACTAATGGAGATTTTTTTGATAGCTTGATGTGCAGGATACGTATCCGAACAGTTACACGGTAGTTCATGCTTCTGAAAGAACGCCGGCTAGTTTCCATGGGCTAGACGTTTGGAAAATGAGATTTGCATAATTGATACGAGCTTTGTATGTTAAAGAGACAATGATAAATTGTTTTATCTGAGGGATTTCTTAATTGTTATGTCGGTTGATGTGATGTGATACGGAGAGTCAGCATTTCATTTGGACAAATTTTGTCTGACGATCGAAATATGGCGATAAAGTTCTTATGTTAATTTTTGAACTCATTTTAGATGTGCTCCCATATATGTTAACGCACGTTGAATTTCAATAGAATTGAAATAAAATACTTATTCGAACTAGAGGCAGAGAGATATTTTAAATACATTTTCGATATAAATCAACATTTTCATTGCAATTCGCTCGCTGTTTTATATCCCTATATAAGTAGATTTCAAATCACCGGCATAATCTCTAGATCAACAGAAGCTAGGAATTAGCAAACCACATAGTAGTATAATATGAACTTGCATCTGCATTGAGAAAACTGGCCTACTATCAAAACTGCAAGAACTATAATCGTAAAAGTTTACACAACTTTAATTCACCAATCATCAAATTCTCGTACCATTAAACAACCCACTAACCAACGCACGCAAGCGAGACCTATTTTCTGGCAAACGAACTAGAAAACGAGCGTAAAACGCGAAGCAATTTTCACGCCCACACCTAACCACCCATATAAACACATACCATATGCAATCAAATCAAATTATCCGGAATCAACTACATTTATCTCCTTCCACATTCATTATTCAACAATCCGCCAGTCAGCGCGTTCAAAGTACCTACGAAACTTGTGATTAATATTGATGCGTTTAGATCCTGAGACAAAAGAAGATGAGAAATTTTATAACGATAAAAAAATACGATTCCGTGGAGAATAATGACCCAAAGAACACACAAGGGTTAATCCAAACCTCGCTAAGCTGCGAGCTTCTCATCTCGACTTTTATTCTTCTTCCATAAATTACTGAAAATATTACTGAAAATTTAAAACTCGAAAATATCAGAGAAATCATGTCCATATCGTAAATCTAGCGTTAAAACCTTGATTATTCCTAAGAACGATCTTCCAAAATCTACCTCACACCGCTTAAACGTAAACTTAGACAGGTCGCCTTTCTGCGATCCCTTAATCTCTCGATCGTCGCGGTAAAAGAATAAGAAAAAAAAAAAAAAAAACGCAGTCAGTCGGAGAAGAAAGAAATCCAATCCGACATAAAGATGTTTTTATCGCGATCGATCATCTGAATCGTTATTACCGATCCTCGCTCGTAGACGTTTGCTCGTGATCGCGAATACGACCTTTCTATACTATACACGCATGCATACATACATATATAAAATGTATACTTATCCTGAGAGAAATCGTGATAACAAAGACCACCCTGCGAACGGTGTGATTCAATAAGGCTCAATCTGTCGTCCGCTAATCGAATTTGCTTTCGAGGGACTCGATAAAGGGACGAACGAAGTCTGAGCTTTTGAACACGAGTGAGCCTGAAGATGGTTTTCTTCCGCTGTCGTTTTGCGACCAGTCAAGAATCGACGATCAAAAGGGAGTCTTCTCTCGTCATTCGAAGACGACGAAATTAAAGTTACGCGGCAGTTCTTTTCGCGATGTCTAAATTTGATTTCCGCAATCGGTTTGCCTTTCCCTTGTGTCTAACGGATACGGAAGTGGTACCGGTGCTCCACCGAGCAAAATGTCAAGCGAACCATCGATAGAGAGAAAGAGGAAAACCACGATTACAAAGAGGTCGTCGTTGGTACGAAGAAGATCAGGCAGAAGTCGTTCGTAGAAAATGGAAGAAATGAAATTGTTTTCGTTATTGGTCTCTTTGGACCTTCGTCCGTTAGTGCATCGTGATTTATCGTTCGATTGTGCGTGCCACGACGATATCTCTTAAATATTTCCAAAGAAACTTCTTCTTCGTTTCTTCTTTCTTTTCTTATCCTTATTCTTTTTCTTTTATCTTCTGTTTTTGTTTTGTTAGTATAGCCAGGAAGAAACTGAACAGCTTCAGGTACCGAATCGAGATTTCGGCAAGATACGAGGAGAAAGTTACGAGTCAAAGGGCAAGCTAGAACGTAGAAGCCCGTAAGCTCTTATTCGTAGGTTTGCTTGGCGGAGACCGAATTTCCAAGGGACCTTCTCTCTGGTCCGGAGAGTTCGCTCATCGATCATACGTTTTGTACGCTCAGCGATATCCTACGCTTTATGCGCGCTCGCATGCTCATTTTTCACGCTTCTTTCCACTCCGATATGTCCACACGAAACTCTTAAGCAACGCTGTGACAAGCTCGTTACGCTCGCCACGACTTCTGTCCCGCTTTCTGCTCGCTCCCCCCCCCCCCTCTCTCTCTTTTTCTCTCTCATTCTCTTTCGTTTGCTCCCTTTGAGACGTCACCCTGTTTGATATGCCGCGTCGCCTTTTTTTCTCTCCCTCCTTTCCGTTGCTCTTCTCGTTTGCACCGGAGAAAAGTTTTAAACGATACAGGATGCAAGTTTCTGGGGCAGAGCGCGATACGATAAGGAAAGAAATAACGGAATTTCTAAGCGACTGATAAGAGCTCCATTCGATTGGCGGTTGAATGGCAAGTGGAAACAGGAGATAGATTCGATCTTCGAATGCTTCCACGTTTGATAGGGAATATAGATGGTATAGCGTATGATCTTTCCTAAGATTTAGCTGATAAATGAAATTTCATTGCTGGCAATAGTATAATAGTATAAATAGTATAATTTTATACCAATTAACATTTCTGAAATATTCAAGAAAATAGCAAAGATACATTTAATAGTAGAATCATATAAAAAGATTGGTAAATACAAAATCCATGGATAACATATTGAATTTTAAAATTGTCCCTCCAAAAGGTGAAGGATGTGACTTGTTTCCCTTCTGTGATCTTCGTATCGAATATTCTGAATTTCCTGAAGTGTTCACAGTTCCTATCGCGAATCTCCCAAGCGATAAAACAATTTTGAACAAATTTCTTTCACGACCATTTGTCGACAAATTTTTTTCCGGGACTCAACTTCCAATTCTACTGTCGAACAAATTAGCGACGTCCTTTCGAATTAAGGCTGATTACGCGTCTTCGCGGTGTCCGTCTTATGCAAAAAGTTTTCATTAGACGCGGAACCAACCCCGAATTCACCGTTTTTCATCACAGACCTTCCGATCCACCAGTTCTTTCATCCGTCTTTCTCTTTCTTCCGTGCGACCATACAGTTTCTCGTTCTAACCGGAAGGGTGAAATTCACAGCGGGTCCGAGCCGCTTCAAATGGGCCAATTAATTATTCCGTTGGGCTGTCGCTCGGTGTCTTCGTTCGAGATACCCGTGGAATAAGGGACGACCGGCTTTTGAGAAGTTGCACGTCTTTCTCGTTACGAGCGCCGCTTCTCCTTCCACGGCCGTAGCCATTCAAACCCGGAAACTTCCGCTTCCCGTTTCCCCAATTTGTTTTATTAACGTGCCACGCAAATTGCACGAGTGAGAAATATTTGATTTTAGAACATGTTACTGTGAGCTGATTTAAAAGCTTAGAGAGATATTTCTTTGAGTTTGATTTAAGATTTTTGGCATTTGAAAATGTTTATGGTTGTAAATCGAGATTGTTATTTTGATTATCTCGATTTGAAAAATTATTGAAGAATTGTTATTTAAGATTAAATGGGTTTCGTACCGTCATACGTGAGATGAGTAATTGATAGTTTGTAGACCTGTTTTGATCGATATCTGGTAAAAATTTCGACGAATAATTAATCCTTTCCGACTTAAATCGTTTCCTCCAAATTCGAAAAATGTATTTTAGAGAAAGTTATTCCTTAGATGTCAAAAAACGAGAACATGTAAAAATATTTTTAACGTGTTTCCATAAAAATAATTTTAAGTGATACCAATTGGAACTATTGAAATCCTGGATCGTCTAAATAAATTAATAATTCCAAGTGGAATCTAACAGTTAAGAACTAAATATGAATATTTACAATACACCGAATGATTCGACATAATAAAACAAGTAATTCTAGAAACATTTCAACTACTATTTATTACTTTGTAGATATCAACGAGAATAACAGGAGAGTTCATTTTGCGAAAATTTTATGAATTACATCCGCTGCAACAATGCTATCAATAAGAAAGAGCGTTTTAAACAGAGCGAGTTCTGAGTACAAAGAGCGGCATAAAATTATCATATTTCATTACGAGCTTTGACGTGGCACATTGTTCCACCGGCGTGGAAAACAGCAGTCAGCGCTTCATCCTTTATAAACAACATTTCTATCAAAACCTGGAACAAGAAATCGCGTCGTGATATCCACGACTCTTGACAAAGCGAAGCTCTTTACTCTTAAATCAGTGATCTTTAATAATTCTTCAAATATTTTCCATTTTGGTATTTTTTGCAACAAATACAGTGGCTGGCAAATTTATTTATTAAATACTCATCATGATGGAAAAACTTCCAAGTTCATATTGTATATTTCGTAAAATGTTTTGTGTAACATACATAGATGTCTATAAGTGTATACGTATATGTAATATCCTACCAAAATTGCATCTCGTTTATCAGCGTATTTCTCAAAGAATCTAACCATTCCAGTTATCTGCTTAGAGTTTATTCCTTGCCGAATTTGAAAGGAGCTTCTTACGCATCCTTAATATGTCTTTGACGCATCAACGTGGCAAATCTCGAGTAAATGAAACCGCAGACTCTCGGAGTTTCTTGTTCGACATGGTTACGGAGCCGTTTGGTTCCTCTGATTAATAAACCATTGGAGAAACGAAGGGAGAAAGAGGTTGAAAGACGCGATGGACGACGATGATGGAAAGGTTCAAAAGAAAGTAGGACGAAGCGGGGTTGTGGATTATCGAAGATTTTCCGGGTAGAGCGTGAAAATTATCAGCGAAAGACGGAGGATCGTAAAAAGGTTTCGAAACCGTCTTGCGAGACTTGTTTTCTATCTTAGAACCCAGCGTGGCCGAGTTTCACCCTCTTCTAGGCGCGAGCTGGAAATATACTGCTTAAGCAGACAGGGTCGAGTCTCGTTCCCCTTTCAGCGCGGAGTTCTCGATCCAGCAGAGGCGATCGAGTCAAAGATTAAAGGAGCTCGCGTCGTTTGAACGGCGTAAAACGGTTTGGTACGTTCGAAAGTTCGTTTGACTAATGCCAGGGGGATCCTCGCGATTCCCAGAGAATCGCTCGCAAGGATCAGCCTCTCCCATTCACGCGAAATAAATGAAGTTTCTTCGTAAAGAGATAGCGAGAAGCGAGGAGAAGAGACAAGAGAGCTTGGCTCGTTTGAACTTTAGGTGGATTCAGTAAATACGATAGAGAGAAGAAACGTCGGCGCGCATCGATTCTATTCTTCTTTTTTAAAGGGACGGGAAAAGAGTCAGTAATCGAAGCTACATTATTCAACGTCTAATCGATAGACTCTTCCATCGCTACCTTCTTCTCGATAGACTCGCTGGCTACGAAATTGTTTTCGTCGTTGGAACGTCCGTTTCCCCGGAATTCCTTGTTTTTCGAGCGAACGAGTTAGAGGGTCGTGAAAAAGCGGCGACAAGTGGCGACAAAGGATTTCAGACTTTCAGAGGGAAAGGATGGAAGGAAAACAGGGCCAGAAGACTGTGTCTAGCGGTTTATCGGCGGCTTCCACCAAGCAGAAACGGAATTCGCAGATAGCAACCACAAAAAAGAAGGCTTCGGTCGATCAGCCTCGAGAAACTCGTTTACCTAAGCGTAACTAGCGGCACCTGCCGTTTGTATTGGGATCGGTCCAATTCCAATGGCGACCCGCTCGCTCCAGGCATTACTTACCATTGCTTCAGGATTTGATTAACGGTGGAAAGCTCGCGAGTACGCGCTAAACGATCCGCTTTCTAATTAAATCTTACGCGCCAACTCGCTCGCTAGAACCGACTTGCGCGATAATGAGACAGAACCTGTGTTCGATTCGAATTGATTGGGTCATCATAGTGGTCCGATATCGAATCGTTTTAATATAAAGGACAAGATTTATGGAGAATACCATTTCGGTTTAGATAGAAGGATTAATCCTTTGATGCCGATATACGGCTCTGTTCATGGATATTGATATATTTATGAGCAACTATAAGAACCTCTATTTCCTTTCAAACATTGATCTGAATGAACCTGCACGACAAAGGAAGAAAATATCATACGTTCAATGTTATAATACAAGTTTCATAGATTATGTACGATAAAATCAGATATTATTCTCCCTATGCTCGACACGCTTCTCAGCAAATTCACATTGATATTTAGGTCAAATTTTCTATCATAGTTCCTGTTATTTATTTCCAGATCTAAAGTATTGCCTGTTTCACCGCCCTCAGTATATAATTTCGAAACTCTATACGTACATCGAAAGTTTAGAAGATACACTTTGCCAAAAAAGATCCGGTAATTTCTTGCGACTCTTGTAGGCGAGTGTATCGAATTACCATAGCTATCAAAGAGATTAAGAACAGTTTACCCTGGGAGAAACGCATAAATAGAGCAAAATCCAAGGTTGATTACCCTTGCGGAAATTACTTTGGAGAAACAATCTTAATGAAATTACACAGCTTGAGAAGCGATTCTGCGAGCACAGGCGCGAGAAGAACCGAATTAAAAACGTAAATGAGAGATGAAACGATTGAATAAACTCGAAGATGAGCGGAAGTGCAAGAACAGTAAGGCGAAGATCTGCTCGGATAACGCGGACGAGAGACGCACCGAGTGATTAATGAAGTATATAAGAGGGAAGTAGAATGGGGTACCGGAAGAGAGAGAAAAGAAAATCTTTTTTCCTCTCTCCGATTATAAGAACGTGTTCCACACGAATGAAAGGAGCCTAGTCGACTTAGTAAATGTAAAAACGCATTCTTCGCAAGAAACGTAAAAACCAGGTGGGCTATAAATTTCTAGCCGGGAAATATCAGGTTTCAATTATCTCCGAAATAATCGACGCGCTTATTCCATCTCGTGATTCGCGAGCGAAAGGATCGTTGACTGCGTATCGTTCGCGGCGATCGAGGGTGCCCATTACCGTAACCATGTTCCAGAAACAAAGATATGTAAATTCGAAGGGGGAGACCGATTTTTTCCAGTTTCTTCGACTCGATACGATCTGGCTAAACCTGTACAAATTGAATTTTAATTTCGCCATCGACCGTTTCCGGCATATACTCCGCTGAACCAATCGAAATATCCTGCAACAACCGATAAACGATATTTTTCTTCTCTTTTTTCCTATTTTCTTTTCTTCGACCGGCGGATTCCAAACGGTTCGAATTATCGTGGCACAACGTTTACCCTATGTGTTTATTGCGACGCGAATCGTGCCAATAAAGATCATTCCTATCACGCTTATTGGTCGTTTCCTTCGATATCGGGGATGAGGTTCGCGAATTTACGAATGGCGAATTCGCATCGCTATAACCGTATGTCACGGTTATTAGATCGTTAGCTTTGTGCCGCCGTTTCGAGGCACGTCGATTCCGAGGTTACGCCGTTCTGTAATGGATTTTAAGAAAGCGGAAAGTTGGCTGATTTTATTGTATGATAGAGGTAGTGGTTTCAGAGAGGTCGGGGAGTACAATTAAAAAATTCTCCGAGACTTTTCGAATTCCTGGTTTATGCTTGCAGATACTCAATGGTCCGGGCAAATGCAGACAAATTCAAATTTAAACAAGTAAACGATCGTAATTATCAAATTCCAGCAAACTTATCTGATTCTTTTATTCAAATGAAAAGCAACGCCGCGCAACGAACGAAGCATCTCTGAGAAATCTCGGCGATTTATATCCTCACTGCTGGAAACAAGTTAAAACTAGCGACTCTACCATCTGCAGTCGACTTAAATAACTTGTGTTTTTCCCGGTATTAGCAAAAATTAACTCTAAACCCTATGTTCTTAGCGTGGGAAAGGTAAAGAAAAAGGAAGAACGAAAAGGTAGAGCAAGACAAAGAGAAGAAAAAAAAAAAATAAAAGAAAAGGAGAAAAATAAATGTAGTGCGCGGCGCGAAAGCTTTGTCGCTTGCTCGACCACGGAGTGGGCGACTCACAGTGGTGGCCGTACCACGTAACCATCCGGAGGACGTATCCAGCAAGGAAGGAGCGTCAGCTGGCGAAAAAGAAAACGTTTAATGGCCGCGTCGTGGACAGCAAGCAGAGAGAGAACGTGCGCCCGCGCTCCGCCACTCTTTAATTACGTCGTGACTGTCATATGCTGCCAACATTATTACCGAGCAAAAGCAGAGAGAAGGGTTAAGCTTTGGTCTACGTGCGCGTGGCTTCATCCCCGTGGCCGGCCTCCAGAACAACCCAGCCCCCGATAAAACTTTCGCGAAATTACACGCTCGGTAACAAGCTCTTTCCATGCAAATAATCTTACCAGGGAAACGCCTACCGATACACCGCGATGCTAACCATCGACAAGACGAATGTTATCGCGTTCGTGATCCCTTTTCACGATGGCTTACCCTCAGACATGGACCGGATAAGTGACAAAACTGCTGCTATGGTAATAAATAATATACCCGCGATTTCTTTTTCGTTCCTTTATCATCGAGATGTAATAGGTTTTTGAAGAGTCGGGTACTGCTTGAGGGATTATCGAGATTGGTTATAGGTAAGGGAAAGAAGATTGCAGAAGAACGATTGAAGATAGGTTGGGAGATCTTGAGAAGCGTTTGGGAATTTGTATTATATATTATTTATGTTCATTTACGATAGAACTAAAGACGATGGCAGTGGACTTGATTATAAGGTTGTCATAGTTATAATTTTAATATAGTAATGATATAAATTTGACAACAGTATGATCGTTATTCTATGAAGCATTCGATAGAAAAATGTGAGAAGTTGGTGCGATATATGAAAAAATATTCCAGTGGCGATTTGTTCCAAATAAATAGGACACTTAATTTCAAAGAAAACGACGGCAATTTACAAGGTTTCTCAATACTTGCATTCCCTGAATAGCAATATGTTTCATGAAAAAGCATTCCAGCCTTCGGATTTGTAAACTACGTACATACACGATTCGTTTTTAGTTCCATCGATTTCCCAAATGGCTGCATGATATTTATTATTCGAACAGGCTCTATATTAAGAAAAGCTCTGCATACGCAGTCGATACCCTCTGGTAGAACTAGATTTCACTCCAGCGATTTTCAGTGTGATTCACGTTTCGGCAAGTGAAACAGCGAAGAAACATACCAAACGCCGATTCGTTTGAGAATTACAGCAGTTTAGTAACACGGTAAATATACGACGTTGTGGAAACCATCGAAATCGAAGGGTCGCGTTTTAACAGCACGGTTTAAATTCACATTGTGGGTTTTCTAAGCGATTTGCTACACGTTGGCGCTTAATCTGCGGCCGTGTATCGGTTAATCATGAAATTATGCCTGCTGATCGTGTAACAAACCACGATGAACTCGATGTTAAAGGGTGTGCTGACACGTTCGGTCAACTGCTTCCGTGGGTGATAATTTCAAGCTGGGGATCGAATAAATCGTCGCGCGCTAAGAGAGAGTTTTTCAACATAACTGGACGGGAAGGGAGTGCAAGTGTGCTGGAAATGGCTGATTTGAAAGTATTATGAGCCGTTCCTCGCGAGCCCGCTGGCGAACACCGTGTACTCATGGCAATTACGAGGCAAATAAAGGCGAACGAAATTGCAAAAATTATTCTAAACGCGATTTAAAGCATCGTATTTCTTTCCCGGTGGCTATCCTTTTCCTTAGTCGCGTAAAATAAAAAGATCTAAGATGGTTCGCAGGAAGAATTCAACCCCTATGGAGGAAGAAATTATAGAGTTTATCGATCAAATACTTTCTGTGCTTGAAGAATATTTCTAAAAATTCACAATTGTTATACAACATCGAAAACGTGAATGAGATATCACAGTGTGATGAAAAAATCCAACAGTATGTGAACGAATACTTTTGCAACACTACACACGTATAAGGTTCTAAAATCATCGAACTTTCCAAGATGCATTAACTTCGATTAATAACTTGTAATTACTTGTAAGCTTTTCATGTTCAAAGGAAGATAAACGTTCCTCGATATCTTGTTTAAAATACTAATAGATTATTCTTCAATGACCATTTTTAAGTTTAGGTATGTTTACTACCAAAAAAATACACCGTCTAATATTTCTAATGTAGGAAATCGCCAAAATTTACCGTAACTTTCTCCTTCCACTTCCTTTTATCACTTCAGCGCGTATTTCATTCAGCAGATGGTTGTCTAATAACTATCAACTCTTCCTGAGCGTTATCTAGTGCCCTCGCGGGGCTGGGGAACGCATAAAAGCCGATTCTCGGCCTTTCAATGCGCGTCGCGGGGTTCCCCTGCCTTCAACGGACAATTGAATGCGTTGTAAATCTCGCAACGCCGATAAAAGTGGAACGCGCACGCCGCGAAAACGGATTAATGGACAGAAGTGACCCGTTTATCCGACTCTAGGGGGTTGGGAGCGGGGGAAGAAAGGGACGAAAAAAAATTTGATCGTTCGCTGCGCCATAAATTTCCAACACTGTCGGTGACTCAGCGACGTAATCAAGATTCGTGCGCCAGCCTAGCGAACGAGCAGAAGCGGGTAACGTGCGCAAGGGCTGCTACAAAACTCGTTCTCATAAAACTAGCCACCGCGAAATTAGACGATACACGTACAGGCAATCGCGGTACGTTTCTAGTCTGTATATTCCTTTGTTATTTCCTTTCTTTTGCTATGTTTACTACTTTCTCGAATTTTGTACTTTTTTTTTATCTGTCAGGCTATTTTAGCTGTTTTTATTCGACGTAATTTGCAATTAAAACGATATGTAGTTCTGAACGCTTAAAAATTAATTGTTGGACAGTTTTTAGTTGTCGAAATTAAAATACTAGCGATCTATATTTATCTCTGTTTATATATTGAGTGGCTATATAATTTTTTTAAGGAAAATTACATGCCTATTCGTTAATATATTTTAAACTACATTCTTTAACTACTTACTTTTAAAAAGATAGCCAAATATTATTTCCTATTTTAGTTGCAACAAAACACGAGCAGTCTACAAAAAATACTGGAAAAAGAAAACTCTTCGCGAAGCTATAATATTTTAATTATACTAAATATGTACACATATTATGTTTAAAAATCCCTTTATTTTCTCAGCTTCCTCTACGAATCTGACTCACAGTGACGTAAGTACCGTGTACACCATTCGCATATCAGCATGAACACGACAACATGGAACTTCTTAGTCATGAAAGGGTTAAGACAGCGGGTAGCAAAGGTCCGCGAGTTTGTGGCAGTTACAGAAATTAATTTGGACCCGGTTAACAGCACACGGCCGGAAATTTTGCACCGTTACCTTCAGCAGGGCGGCTGGTATTCAGATTTCACCGCGGAAACCCCGAGCACACGCGCGAGCACCGTTGAAACGAGCACGCTCAATATGACGCCGCGGATACGCAACGCATCTGTCGACGCTGACAGGTTTCTTGGCTCTGACATTTTGCCGGAACTGATGGGAGAACCAACCATGCGACACGCTTTAAAGTAATACTGCACGGTGGAAACTGCCAAACAAGTCGTCGAATACCGCTCCAAAGTTGAAGCTCGCACGCCAACTCAAAATGTGGGAATCAGGAGGCTCCATATATCTGCGCTGTTCGAGATTGATCTTCTGATTTCCAGTGAACACGATAAATTTACTACGAATATGCGTGATATATCTTTTATGTCTTTTGCACTGTGTTGTAGAAGTTTATAGGCGTTTACCAAAATATTAGGTTGCTTGGAAATTTCGCAGGGAAAGTTAAGAAAAATTTAACTATAACCAGACTATTTTCCGTTTATCAATTCTACGAATTAAAAGGTGAGAAAAGCGATAATGTTACAAACACCATTGTTTTTAAAAATTACCTTCCAATTTACCATCATTTATATCATCCTGTTGCGACGACTGATCCTCTGAACTAACTCATTTCTTGGGCACTGAATACTAAATTGTGTAGTTTATATAGTAAAATTAAGAAATCAATAAAAAGTGGAGTTAATTAATTTAAATTTTGCGAATATTTTCTATTTGACACCTTCTAAATTTAAATCAGATAACATAGTAGCCCAGCCTACCAACACGCTTGTAACAGGTTGCCTGTATGGGTGTTTTCAGAGCAATCAAAATTCGCGAATTCGTGACACGAGATGCGCGCGACTTCGCTCAATCGGGATCCAGTTAACCAGTAAGCTTGTTAGTCTAAGCGTTCAACCACCGTGAACGATTCCTCGGTGTCTGCGCGCACATACTATGCCTCTATGCTCTTCCGAGTCTAACAACTGTGCGCTATCCACTTTTAGCGGGTCAGTACGCGTCGAATAACGCGTGATCTATCGATCTTTGCCGTTGGTATTGCGCAGCTGTGGCCGCCCGATACGACGATCGATCGAATTCGGCTGAACTTCCGGCGATCACGTCCTCTCTTTCGTTCGGCAGTCCATTTAAATCCCGCAGAACGAATCGAACACTGATGAATATTCAGGGAAACAAAGGGAACCAAGCAATCCGGATTTCCTACCCGGTATATCGCGCTTCTCTCCTTGCTATCGTTGTGAGAAGTAATTTATTCTAATTGGCGTGGAGGGAGAGAGTCAGCTAGAATTTCTGAGGCTCTATCGATGAGCATCCTGACTCTGTTTTCTTTGCACTGTCCAAAAGTAAAAATGGTATTTTTTGTACAAAGTTTTTACATCTTACAGGTTTCGGTCTTCTGCAAGAGTATAATGACGTTAGAGGGTTGTAATTTATTATGTCTACAACCGTAGAGTTTCTAAGAAGTCCAGTACCCTAATTACTCTTTATAACTCGTTAACGGTGTCGCGACTGTTGCATAGATTTCCTCGTAACGATCCTCAGGTGCACGAAATATTTCACGTTGCCCGAACGTGTTGAACATAAATTTTTCCAATCCACGGCTTTCGAAGTTTATTAACCTCCGACATGTGCCGCGATTACGCTGTAATTTCCTCCGTTATCAGCTTTTCTACTCCGGACTTGAGCTTGTTAATTACGGCAATCGATTGATTACCACAGTTTTTATCGTTAATTTATATGCAATGTATGCACATGATTTAACGTAGATTAAGTATCGAGAACGTGTAAAAACTATTTCATTCGTTTGTCCAATACTATTCTAAATCGAGGCTATTTTCAACTCGTTCCAAATTCGTGATCTATTTTCCTGCTGGAAAGTATATCCTATACTAGAGGTATATGAAATATTTGTACATAATTATTGATTAAACTTTTCATGTCATAAGGTATCGTTTAATAATTACAATTATCTACTACGATATATTCGACATTGTTTATTATTATTCGCTAATCTCAGCTATAAAATTCATCTTTTTATATAAACCAAAATATTGCGACAGAGCACGAAGCTTGTACTTTCGTAATTTCCTTACTCTCGACCGTCTAACCGTTGCCCAAGGTAGTTTATTAGGTAGTTTATTATTCGAGGTTGTTGGTTAAGTACTTTAATATAGTTTGAAACAAATTGTGCACTTTGAGAATTTAGAACGGAAAAATTGTTACCATAAATATACGATGTATAGATAGCGTAAAGAGGCCTATGCTAGAATTATATTTAATAACAAAAAAGCATCACTGATTTTATCCCACCGAGAATCTACGCTGCATTTATACGACATTTCATAAGTAATTTTTCTCATTAATCTACATTACCGAACTCTACTTTTTAATGTTCCTGGTTTAATATTCCTTTTTCCAAATCATAGACACCTTTCTCATATCCTTGACTTTTATTTTACTTTACCGAACTTATTATATTTCGGCAAAACAATATTTAAATTTTTCCAAAATGTCTACATTGATTTTCAATGGACCAATCAAATTCTCCCAAATCACAAATGTCCAATTTCACAAGAAAATTTCGTCGTCCCTATAAACCCTTCTTTTTCGACGATTCGAAGTTGATTCGAACACGTTCGCCCAACAAGGGGCTTCGATTTTAGTGGGTCCTCGATAGCGATTTCCCAGCGTAGAACGAATCACGGGTACACGTGGATGATGGAACATGGAAATGGTCGCTGGTCGGTCGCAGTGGCGTTCTGCTTTTGAAGGGGGCCAATTGTTGTGCGAGCGGGCACACGGTCGCGAATTATGTCGTCGAATTTTGATGAAGAAATTATTGCCCCGGTCGCGAGGGCGGTTTCCATCAGGCGCACGGATCTCCGTCGATTTTTTACCGCGGAATTGTTCGTGGCGAATATATTTGCCGATCCTATGCAATCCGATGCGCGTCTATTCCATCTTTTTTTTGCAAAATGTAAATACGTACGACGTTATCCACGTTAAATTACGATTCCGTTCTCAGCGATGTATTAATTCTCCGATTCTCATAGATATTTACAGGCGAAATCTTTTATTATTTCATAATCTAAGCAAAATTATATAGTAGTGGATTCTAAAATATTTTAACGATTACATTCTTCAAGATATCTAGTTTTATTTTCTTATTTCTCAACGATAATCGCAATCGTCAATATGTATTCTCTGAAAGAATGGACATTTAGTTGACAGTAATCGTAATTAAACATGTAATTAAAGGAAAAATGCAATTATTTAGAAAATGTACCTCAAAGAATTCGTTCATTTCTTTTTATTATCGATTTAAATTTTTCTACTATTGGCTAAAATAATGAGAAGATTTATAGTTTCAGGATAAAGATTGTACAGTATCGAAATAAAGTCTCGAAACATTTAACAATAGAGATACAATGAACAAAATTCCCCATGTTATGTAATAATTTGAGCCACGAAAATACAACGAAAAACAAGTCGATTTCGCATTTTAAAGCATACCATCCGTATTTTAATCGTATTACCTGCGACTAAAAATTAACCGATTTTTAATTAAATATGCTAATTATCGGCAAGCATCGTTGGTATGTTCTGATGTGTTTGATTTCACAAGCTCGCTATCGCGATGTAATACGCGATTCTCCGGAGATTAAACCATCAACAGCCGCTCAGAGACTCGTACACTGGTAAAAAGTGATTTATCAGTGTTGAATTTTATTTCGACCAGGACGTTCGCGGTTTGGATATTTGGAAATTATTACGTTCAGTGGGATTCGTTCGATTATTAAATGTTCGATATGAAATTTAGTTGGATCGAAACCGCGATGAACAAGGTTTAGTAGTTTTATTCATAGGTGATTTGAATAAAATATATGTTGTGCAGATAAAACTTTACTGGCTAGTATTATATAGTGAATAGATAGATAAAATAGTTGATATAAGATTGTGGTGTAAGAATATGATATAGTAGTAACACAATAAAAAATATTACAAGTATGAATAAATTATTTGAATGGCAAATGGAACATGAAAATGAAGATGAAAATTAAAATGAAATGTTTCTCGTCCAGTCTTAACAACACTTTGTCATCCTATGTTATTCTTATTTTCCTTATTCTTTTATTCAAACTGCATTTTCAAATAAAGTAGTAAAAAAATATAGTAGTACAGTTTCGATATAGACATTAGGTAAAAAAATTTCAAAATATAGACTGTAATATTTGCGTAAAAAAATAATTACGGAAAAATAACCATAGCGAACATAAATAAAATTGCAACGATAACGCAAAAAAATAGAGCAAAAACATGAATAAATTCTACGCGATATTTTTATGTATGTACGTTAGTCCTCGATTCTATCAAATTACGTAACAAAATTCCATCACGTCGTAAAATGTGTATATCAAACACTTAATTCACGATTGAAATAAATTTCACATGCCACCTAAAACCATCCATTCGTTCCCACTAAATCTCTTTTACTGCTTTCGAGTTTCGAAGTACAGAAGCAGCGATCATCGTACAGAAACGGCCTGTTTTCAATGGAAGACCGCTCGCCGTTCGATTTCGAATGTCGTGAATCGTTTTAGAGCGTGCGATCGTACGAGCAGTAGTAAAATTAAAGAGAGGCGTAAAAAAGATTCCGCGGCGAGTGAATGAACGTGTCCCTTTTTACGGCAACTCGTAAAGGGAGGCATCGCCTGCTTCGATGGGGGCTGAAACAACGACATCTAACTGGAAAGTACGCGAAACGTGCAGCTGGCGCTCATCAAATATAATTATTTTCCCTCGATGCGCGCGTCCCATCTCTAATTGGCTTGTATCGCGTGTGTAAAAATATAAAAAATTCAAAACAACAACAACAACAATACGTTGCAAACAATTTTCTGCATCGCTGAAGGTTCCACGACGATTCCGCGAGATTCGATTGTTCGGTTATTTCATTCGAGTTGGTTTGCTCTTTCATTTCTTTTTCTGTCTCTTTCTTTCTCTCTATCTCTAGTTGTCTCCTTTTTTTAAACCTTTCCTACTTTTTTTTTTTACATCGGTGATTGTCAGACACGATGAGCGTATTCTAACTGTGTGCTCGCGTTTAAACTGACCGCCTGTGTCTGCGAACCAACTGCCCGTGAAACGTTCCCTGTTCGTCGTTTACTCGTCCCCTTCGGGAGCAATGATTGGCCGAATGTTATTACGAATGAATAGGAAATTCGATATTTTATTTAAAACAGTTCTCGATTGCATCCGCAGCTTTACAATGGCTTTTAGTTCTGGATTTTTACACGAGTACATACAACGGTGCAATTTTGAGTGAGGATGTTCAAAGGATTGTAGTAAATTTAAGAAAGTAATATCCGTGAATAATATTGTATTATAGCTCTAAGCACATTATGCGTATTATCTTGTTCCAATTACTCAATTGTATTCAAAACTTAGATGATTTAACAGCAAGAAAAATATTGGACTTATAACACTGGAATTATACTTCATAAAGTACAAAATAATTATTAGAAAGAAGAATAGGTACGCTTTCTATTACCCTGTAAATGAATCCCTATTAATTCTGACACTGGAGTCCTACTGTACAGTACTAAAATTCTCAAAGTACTTGTCCAAAGAATCTGACCAGGATCTAGATTCCAATTCATTCACACTATTTCAAACCACCTAGCAACCACCTCCACCTAACTTCCTACTCTTCGACCTCCAGATGCTTCGCAAGACCCTCCACCCTTCTGTTCTATTTTTCACGTCCAGAACCGTGTTTTACGCCGGAGCTCCATTTCTCTGTCTGAATTCCGCGACCGGTGTTAAGTTTCGCGGTCGTTCTTTGTTTCGAACGGAGGCAAACTCTCGCCGCGACGTTCCCACGAACGAGAAGCCCTCTTCCTTTCGTTCTGCCGCGTTTTTTCGCTGCGTTCTTGCGGCCGACAGATTGTAAAATTCCCTGCAATCGAGCGGTCCACACCGAATTAAAACGAATGTCCGCGCCATGGCCCGCGATTTCGCCGCATCGTTTTTCCTTCTTTCCAACCTCTATGCTTGTTTACGATTATTGCCGTGACCTATCCGCCGTTTCGACACGCTGCTACTTCTAGCGGTTTTTACGCTAACGGGACCAAACTGAGCCGATGGATCCTTTGAGAGACGACGTGGCTTTGATACGAATTGAAATTGTTCCGTTCGATGATCGTCCATGGTAGATCTTGCGAGAACCCGTTCTTTTCATTTTTCAGCTTCTTGTGTTGGTCTGTTTTTTTTTTTTTTTTTTTTTTTTTCGAAGAGTTTATTGAGTTACGATCGTGTTTGATCATTGCGTTTAAAATAAGAATTTTATTACATAATAATAAATGATGATGATGGTGATGTAAGAATGTGAAAATGAGTTGAAGAAAATGAAAATAAGTAGAATGATTAAGTTGAAGAATGCAGAATGTATTCGGATATTTTTCTCTGATGTCACTTCCTCTTAGTTTTATTTCTTTGAATACTCCTCGAATCTTGATCAATCAACTGATTCTAATAATATACATTTCTAATAATATGATATAAATATAAATAAAAAAACTGACACTAATAATATCATTGTATATTTTCAGAGATTGCAAATAGCAGATATTCGACAAAAGAGAAAGACAATTCATTCTCTTTGAGCTTCTCTAACTCGTCAAGATATTTCTGAACCGTTTCGAAGATTGATTAATTGCCTCGCTCAGCGCTAAGCACTCGATGCCCATTAACGTCAATTCAACAATTTAACAGATTAATCACCGCGAAACCACGGTGCTAAATTATTTCTACGCTGTACGAGTTGCTTCAATAATCCACCAAGCATTCCAAACTTCGATTTGTTCGTCAAATTCACCCTCAACGATCGTTGAACGCGAGGCACGTTAAATGCGGCGAAGCACATCGAAAGCAGCCATCGAGACGATAGAAAATGCGGAGGAATGCGTGTTCGCTTTAAGAGCTTCCTTATCAGCCGTGAAAACATCCGTATGAGCTTTTTCCATGGAGGGTTAAATGCCGAAGAGACGGAGAAATTAATTAAATTCTCGCCAATCATCCGCGAGAGTAGTTTTCCATTTCCTCTGTGTATGAAACACGCGAGAATGCGTTCTCTTCATAATGCCCCGCTGATAAAATATCGTTCGGTAATCGATGACATTTTTTTTAATCGAAAACACGAAAGGAAAAATGCTGATAAACGGAAGAAAACAAAACAACAAAATAATGGACGTAAAAAACAGAAAGGAAAAAGAAAGACGAGCGGGATCGTGGTATAGAATAGACGAACCAGGCGGTGCCTGCATTTCGGATGCCAACCCGTTTATTTTTCCACGATTTATTCACAGCCCTATGTTTACACGTCCGTCAAACCGGACGTTTTGTTTGATTAAAAGCTGTGATCGTTAGTGACTGCCGCTACTGCGCGTGCATCGTCGCTTGACTGACCACGTCGAAAGGATTTTGTGCGAAAAAAAATATTCAATTACCGTGAACAATTTCGCACCGCCCTTCATAACACCCAACGATGATCTTCAAAATGGTCTATATAGAATTTGATTTTCATTCTGAATACAATTTGTGTCACGGACGAATGTAGGGTATTAATTTAAGTATATATCAAATATCTGTCAAAATGGGATTTCCAATAAACGTCAGATGTCTGCATCCACTTGTTGTTAGACGCTTTTCACAGCGTTCGCAGTGTTCACACTTAAAGATTTACTATCAATGTTAGATATCTTATTGGAATATATTGTAAGAATATGCTTTTAAACGATTTTCAGCTGTCACTGGAATGATTTATTTTGTAAAAAAATATAGCAATCTAACAAGAAATTTTGATGAAAATCTACTGTACGGTAGTTGTAAAAAACATATTTGAAAACTACTTGGGTCCAAAAAATTCCAATTCCATAATCGAAACGTTTCATATATTGCGTTTCATTTGTGCAATCGCAGTGACCTACAATCCATGCGACAGAATGGAGAAAAGTAAAAAAGTTTCAACAAGGCTGGCAGTAAAAAGAGGTAAATATCTAAGGGAGGATATATGCGAACGTAAACGAGGAAAGTTTCGTTAAAGCATGGAAACGTCTCGGACACGATCATTTGAATCCTAATTTTTACATATAATGGACGAGGGTTGGTTGCTATGTGTAACTTCAAACGGTCCGGACGAGAGTTTAATTTGATCGTCGGTCGGAAGAAAAGGGAAGAAGAGGGAAGTCCGAAAAAGGTAGGAAAGGAAAAAAGTTTCGCGTCGTGTAAGCGGAAAGGCAATTTTAGAAGATAACTTTCGGGATCACGGCGACGAACAGTCGCGAGGAATGTGTGTGCGCGCCTGTGAGTGGGAAAAAATTATGGAGATGCCACGCCAGTGGACCGAGCTTGTGTGCAGATCGCAAAGAAAATACACTTGAGAATAGCCAGACAGAGAAGAAACTGAGAAGCATGATTACGTTAAAATCTCTCCTTAAACAACCGCGAAACTGCTGAAGTTACGATAGCTTTGAGACAACGCAACACAACGAGAGCCAACAAAGATCGTTGGACGATCCAGTCAATGGTATCTCAGCGAAAGCTTTCAGAACTTTTTAGAGCACGAAAGCTCGCCAGTGTATGCTAACTAAGAAGACAAGCTATTACCGAGAAAACTTTCGCATTTAATCTGGAAAACTTATTAAAAGAATTTGTTCAACATTTATAAGGTTGCTCGAAAGAGCCCGAACATGTATTTAGGATACGATTACATTAATATTTGTGTACCGTGAAATTCGGGACATCATTTTGTTGACATGTTTAATTACAATAGTATTAATTAACTGAATGTTACATATCCTGACAGGATGTAGGTAATTCAATTATAGTATCACAAATATATGAATAGATATCAATGATGATTTTATCCTATATTATTATTACAGTTATACGTCATTGAATATTGTGTGACATATGTTTGTATTAAATTTACATTAAACATATTTGTTAATATTGCAAATATTTTGGAATTCTGGCCAACTCTAAATCTGGCGATTCGTCAATCAGAGAGAGATCCATCATATTTAAACTCGATTAAGATTCATTAAAATTCATGAAAATTCAGCTAAGACTTAACGTTAATCCATATCAAACTTTGAAGTTACCGAACTCGCGCAAATTCCAAATACCTACGTCAAACATACACGATTCTGGAATCTTTCCAATGCACGCGATTCTGGGATCTGTCAAACACACGCGAATTAGCATTCTAAACGAGCGTTATTTCGGAAGCTTTCCAGGCCACTGGCCTCCAAATTTATTATTACAACTCAAATGCATACGTGCACTTCAAACATTTAAATCTCCGAATATAACTGTACAAAACATATTTCCGAACGAAAAATCTCCACGAATTTCTCAAAGAAAATATAGTATTTCAATTCCTTTTTCTCATAACAGTTACATTAAATGATTATATTTCGTATTTTCTATACATTTAGCACAATCATAACGTAGTAAACTTGTCACATGAGTATACAAAAGAGAATTGGGATTCAAATAATCCGTGACCGAAACGAATTATTTCTATGGCCGGCCATTATTACAAGTAAAATATCAAAGAGTGTGTAATGTTATTGATTAATTTAATTTCCGCCATTTAAGCGTGTTACATTCCACCGCGAGAAAAATTGCTCTGCTACCCGCGATACTATTACACAGTCTGTAATCGGCTGGCACGCCAAGTTAATAATCCACGTTACGCGGTCGCTTTGATACTTTAAACAGTTTAAACACAAACGAACGTTTCTGGAATTCTCGTCACCGGATGGATGGTTCTACCGCCCGTTAATTCCAGAAATTGTTTTAGCAAGTTTCAACTAATTGCATGCATCCACTATACGATTTACGTTTTGCGTTTTCGATTTGAACTTCTTGCCTAGGATCTAGATCTCTGATTAGAAGGTAGAGTCTTATAATTTCATATTTGAAGCAGACTATTACTCTTTTGAATATAATAATTTCTTTACGTAGGAATTTTCTTTTCATTTCTATTAAAAATAAATTATCATATGTATTATATATGTTCGTATTTATAAGAACTGTTTAAATTCTAATTAATTTGTTGTTATTAATTTTTCAGTTTACGACTATATATGAAATTTGCTGATTAAGGAACAATCCGGTTAACAGATTCAACTAGTTTCACATTACTTTCCACTTTTAAATAAATCTACCTTAGCGAAATGTCGACTCCCTGATTAATATGCCTAAATTTTAGTTTTAAATACTACTCTAGGGCGTAAATATTCTTTAAATGATTCTTTCACGTGCGTCATAACGAAGGACAAAGTTATACCTAGATACGTACATATATAAACCATTACCTTTTGACGGTCGACATATTTTCATTTACAGTGAATGGGCCTCATTTTTCTTATCATTCTTTTTTTCAGTTTTAATTGGAAAACGCAGTTTCGGTTGCAACGTTCTAACAGTGTGATACATAACGTTGATTACCAATATCGTTGGACCTCTCGAAATACAGCGTTTGCAACGTTACGCCTCTACATCTTTCTTTTTTCACTCTAAACGCCAACACGGCGTGCCATCGACTGAAATGAATTTTCGCAAATGTCCCGTTTATCGTCGACAGCGTTGACGATCGATTAAGTGGCATTAATTTATTTACATGGAAAGGGTAGCCAGAGAGCATCAGAAGGACGTTTAGCAATCGATACACGCAATTGTACGAACTTGATTTTCCACAGGTTCATCGTTTCTGGATAATTTTATCTCTGCCCTTCCGCCTTTATTTTAATTTTGAATTTATTTCACTGAAAGCAGAGGGTTATTTGTAAACCGATTTTTCAAAATCGTTCCAAGTTATGAATGAGATATCATTGAAGTTCTCTAAATTTTTTCAAATTAATTTTCACCGAATTCACCGAAAATACAGAGAATAACTCTTTTCCTGCGTTAAATTGAATTATAACCATGCAGTTTTGTTTTGATTTCCGCCATTTAATTCTAGTTGTTCATGGAATTTCATATACACTCATTGATGTTCAAAACTGAATACAGATATGAAAAAAGCTCGTAAATTGATTAACTTCAGTTCCAATTACCTATGTATGTATCAATTTGCTACGACACTTGTGTTTCATATAGATATTTTGAAACACTAACTTTTGTGTTATTTGTATCTACAGGATGGTTGGTAACTGGTGGTACAAGCGGAAAGGAGGTGATTCTACGCGAAAAAAGAAGTCGAAAATATAGAATAAAAATTTTTTTATTATTTTTTTTTTTATATTATTTTTTTTTTATTTTTCCATCGAGACAACGATCTACAGTGAGATCCGTTATAACGTACCGCACGCGTACCGAACGAAAATTCAAAGTCGATTTTCTCGAAAACAAAGCCTCAAACGAAAAATTTTTATTCTATATTTTCGACTTCTTTTTTCGCGTAGAATCACCCCCTTTTCGCTTGTACCACCAGTTACAAACCACCCTGTATATCTAAAAATATCATTAAATTTCTTATTGACGAAGCATCTAACCAAAGCAAAACGGTTCCACAGGTAAAATGCTCTGAGAGAAATATCGTCGAGTCTCCTCAGGGCAAGGCAAACACGAAAGCGTCGTGTAACAAACCCAATGGCACCGCAAACGTTAGTTTACTGCTTGGTTTCCACTCGAGTGGACGACACGCCACGGACAAACCGTAATCCGAATGTAACTCGACAAACATCGCGGTTCGAGATGCCATCCCCTTGGAACATTGTTCGAAGTGGCATTCCCGCCATAAAGCAAAGTCTCGCCAATCTGAATCATCAGTTTGGATAAACGAGAAGAGGAACGAGATAGATAAAGGGACGTCGAAAAATGAAGATTCTCGTTTTTCTCCTCTGTCAAAGCATATCTACATATACAGGGTGTTCCGCAATGTGTGGGTTCAACTTCAGAAATTATATAATTAGACATATGAACACACAGTGAAAAAGATTCATACATACATACATATGTTCTATTTGTTGTTTTCGTTCGTGAAATACGAATCTTCTGTTTCGTTATTTGTTATCAGTTTGTATGCTCAAAATAATTGCATACTTTGTATTTAAAGATAAGATCGTAGACGTCTTATTATCATTGGTCCGGACTTCTGCAATGCATTCTAGTGTTCTTCGAAATTTGTAAGCAATTTTTAAATAAAATCTTTCCAAATAAATGAATTAACCGTAGTGGATTCTTTTCGGCTATACAATTCCTGAAGTGGGTCCTACATACAATAAGACACCCTGTATAGCTCGGTATACCTACATAGATCCAAATTGAAGGCCGTAGAGGACCACCTATAAAGTTTCGAGCGCGTCACAAGCCGTAACGTTCCGACGCAATAAACGAAGGAATTTCGGTGGTCGTCGACGGTGGCGGCTCTCTTTGAAATTCTCATTCGATTCGGAAGCGTATATTGAAGGACTATTTAATGAACTTTCGCGTTCTACCTTTTTTCTCTTCAACCGAAGGGAAACTATGACGCTAAGTCACGGAGCACGTGCTTCAGACCGCGAAACAAAGGCGAAACCGGAGTTAAAGGAACTCGTTGACCGCCGGTGAACCGAACATAGGAACGTGACACGCCGGAAGGGAGAAAGCGGAACAGGCCGCTCCGGGGGGTCACGCTGGACCCTGACTCGCGTCGCGCGTGATCCATCGGCGTCGCCGCGATCGTTACGCGTTTAATTAAACGACCGCGACCAGGCTTTGTACGTACGCATTATGCATAAAATTCGCGGGAATCTCATGGGTGAAGGATTAAATGTGTGCGCGTTTGGTAGAAACTTGCGAATGAAGAATTGGAAATTAAAGGGGAATACGATAAACATAAGTACTAGTTGAGCGATAGAGTGCAGAGTGAACAGCAGTGTGATAAAGTGTGGTCTAGAATCTCTCCTTGATTTGATTTTACAGATTTTCTAATATGAATAATAATATTTCTCACTTTGTATCTTTTCTTAGCTTGCTTTAACATTCAGAATCTAAGTACATAAAGCCATACGTATTTTAGAGAAATTAAAGTAGCTAAAAAATGTATTGTGTCGCCATTGCATCTATTATAGAATGTACACGCTGATTAATTAGATCCAAGTATATTAAATTCCGTATTATTTAATACTTCGAAATGAATATAAAAACGAAATACATAGAATCTGATAAAATAAAACTTCATTGGAAAATAGGGATGCGTGTAAATACTTTCTGTAGATCAGAGCTCCAGTTCATTATTTTCAATAAATTTTTTAGCTGAGAAGAGTCATAAATGAGAATCGTTGCGTTCATTACCTAATTAGTCCAAAGCGAAAGCGCCAGGAATATCACAAAACCTCTCAGAGCGACGTATTACCCATACATTAATCCTAAATTTCCAGCCTCGTCGTTCCCTTGTACGATAATCAAATCTCTCTCCGGCATTTAACAATCCTACAAAATCGTTTAACCTTTGAACCTTTAGACCAGGTCCTGAAAAGCAACAAATTACGTCGAAACGATTCCACCACTGAAAACGTTCTCGTTCTGTAGCGGCGACATTGGAAGGTAATTCAACGTTGTATCCACGTCTCTGGGGATTGTCGTCGGTTAACCGACATTGTCATCGGCAACGGAGTGAAGATGGACGAGCATTTTTGCAGGAGAACGACGTGATTATCATCCTTGGAAGGAAGACTTGGGGGAGAGGGAGGAGGTCGGTCACGGAACGAGAGACACGAAATTAATTTTTACTATTACCGTCGGGCTAATATATTCGCATAAGTTAGCGACGTCGCGAAACGACTTCACGGAGGACTGCAATCACAATAAACGCGGCGAACGGACGCGGTTACCGGTGGTCGTATTGTTTAAGAGTGGCTCGTTTCTACTCTGGAAAATCGTAACCGAAAGGGAGCATATATCGCGTGCTGCATCAGCTCGGTAAATATTAGCCCGTCCTGGATATTACAATTCTGAAACTGGTTCAACGGGAACGTCGTCGTTCCTCTTTTATCCATGGAAAACGAACGGATCGACGATTACGGAAATTTGCAGTATCTATACTTCCTGTACTCTCTAGGATATTTATCAAAATTCTCCCTATTTACTCCCTTTCTGCATTTTTCTTTTTGTTTGCTTCCCTTGATTTAAGAATTTGCGTAATAATTAAAGAGGATTTTCTAATTCAGAATTTTTAATATGATTTTATGGTAGGACCTGTAGATGTGAATTTAGAACTCTGAAGTTTCATAAAGTTAATTCCATGGACTAAATTAACAGTGTTTCCCATAGAAGCAATCTTGGATAAAGCTCGATGTGCATTATGTATGTAGGCTCTTTCATTTCATACAGTTTAGTGAACTGATTTCCATTCTTAATGAATATCCCTTTGAAATTATTCTGTGTCTGAATTGGTCACGATTGCGGCGCGTCTAGTTGTTTGCTTTGGCAATCAGCTGACCTCATTAGGTGTTTTTATTGTAGTAATTTTCGCCTCTAGTAACGAGATTATAAATAAAATATAATTACTTGAACAATAAAAATCAGTAACATGTAAATTTCGACCAGCAAGAAATTGTAAATTCTTCAAAAAGAAGAATTTTGAGAGAACTCACAGTACGTTGAAAAAGGAAAATTTAAAGAAAAATATTAAATTTTAATACGTTAAAAATACCATGAGACAGAGATAGACAGAAAAATGTAAAAAGTCTCAGCTACTTTCAACCTTAAAATTTCCAAAAATCTACTAAGAACATCTGCTATAGGTTCACTAAAGGTCTCTGCCTCAGAAACGGATCGAATGAAGCCGTAGCTTCCAGGTAATCTCTAGTCCGCAAAATTCTCGGCTATAAATTCACCAGCGAACCCGATACCCTGGTATTTATAAAGCGAACGCGTCTTGCTAGGTTAGAGTTTCAAAGCTCCTGCTGTTAAAGTGAAAGGAGTATCCTTGTACTTGGGGAATACTTCTCAACCTTGCAGCAACGTTCCAACTAAAATCACCGCCTTTGCTTCACGCTCCTGGAGAAACGAGAAGAAAATCGGGTACGAAGTAACGAGGATGTTGTTAGGCATACTCGATACATGGTTAATGGCATCGTGGTGGTAAACCAGTGAATATAACTGTTTCTAATTGAGAAAGTCTACTGAAGATAGTCACAAGATACGGACAGTAAATTTTTAAATACTTTTTGTGTGCGAAGTGTGTGAGTTTGTAGTTTCATATATCTGAGAATGTTTCCTGAGAAACAGGCATCGTCTTTAAATGAATATTTGAATTCATATAGATACGAAATAGTAATCAATACTATGTATATATAAATATTTATATTAGGTTGTCCCAAAAATGTCTTTCGCTATCCGTACGCAGCTGCTTTATCTGGCTATGTTGATACAAACATGAAACCTAATCTGTCAAATGTTGTGGTCTTTATCTTCGATCGTCTTCTAGCTGTCGTAGGACACGTTTCGTTTGCATTAAAACAAAAAATGTTGTTCATCTATTATCTTCTAAAACGAAAGAAACTTTTAGGACAACCTAATATAAAATATATAAATCCCAATACTATACAAAAATTAAGTTTCAAAAGTTTAGAAGGTAAACTTCAGAAATCTAATATTTAACCACCTGCGAAAAATAACTTCCAACCTCAACGATTGCTATAAGAATATAGCTCAAATATTCTTAATCAACACCATGGAGTCTAATACTGCTTTGTATTCCCCATTTACTTTCAGACCTTCATCAACCTGAACACACAATACCTCCCCTCAGCAAGTCCACGCCTCGTCCATTACATTCAATCAACCTTTATCTTCCCTCTACCATTACATTAACATCGAATCAATTGCAAAAAAGGAACGCAGCAATACATTTCCATTCAACTTTCATCAATAGTCTGCGAACCAAGGACCACAGTAACATTCGACCAACTTGGAATGGATGAGCATAAAAGAATCAATCGGAAAAAGGTACACGGGGAACTTGTAGGACAGCAATCGAGACCTTCGACACAGGGAAGTTTGCCTCTGGGTCATGAATACCGAAATAACTGGAGCAATAACGCGATAATCCCGCGGTCGAAGGAAGCGAATTAAACGATCCGCTCGCGGTTGAAGGCATGAAACCGCGTTGTGCTGAGACGGAAATTGGGTCGGAGTCTCCCGGGAATTTCAGATCTTATTACGGAATTGGAGCGGCCTCCAACCGGCTATACCCGAGCCGGTTTTCGAGATTTCCTTGCGCAAATAAAACCGCACCGAATGCATCGGCGTAACACATTGAGGCTAGTTTATTACGTTGCCATGCACGCTGTCACATTTAGATGGCTGAAGATAATTAAACGCGCCATTCGTGGATCGAATGTGCGATTTAAATTTGCTCCAAGCGACAGATCCTCCCGTTGTATAATCCTCTTAGGACTTTAACTTTTAGACTTTTTATGATTGCAGCGGGTCGTGGATGTATTATATGTTGCGAAGTCTTGGAAGAAATTCGGGTGAACATAAGACGATCGTTTAAATGTTCAGTGATTTTAGTTGAGGTTTCCTGTTTCAGGAAAAATTGTAATCACGATCAACTGTATGAATTATTCAATAATATATGATATAGTAGTAACGTATAACTATCCTTTATGTATAAAATATGTATGTACTCTGTGCTCTAAATGAAGCTCATTTAGCGGATATTATATTATACAAGGTGCTTAGCATAAGAGAATATCTATTCACTGCAAAATATTTAATTTCGTCACATAAAATATGCAACCTTAATTCTTCTTTATATTCACTCGTTACACCCAGCGAACGCTAACAACTTTGTATTCAAAAGCAACATCCAGAAGCTCGGTTGAAATTCGGTAGTCGGATCTGTCAGTAACCCTGCCGAAAAGTTTCAAGGAACGCCGTAACATGAAACGTCTGGAAATCGGGACACTCAAACGTAATACGTCCTTTTTTTTACTATAGTCGGATGTAGGTATAAATTAGAGTTTGCAAATCATGATAGAAACTCGATCTAGCATAATATTTTAGACAAATTTGACAAAAAATTTTGATCCAAAAAAATCCAAAAAAATTTTGCAGTTCGTGGGATATCGTAGGAGTAATCCGGATTAAATAAAGTGATTTTATTGAAACGCTACAAAAAAAGTGTATCTATACCGCATAAAGAAGTGATACGCAGACACACACTGTGCGCTACAATATTGACTTTTACGAGAACGCACTTTTATACCTCGTGTTATCCTTCGTATATCCAAAGAAGTTCCACCGGAAGCATAAAAACCGATAAGCGTTGCACCATGTCGCGAATATGCCATCTTTCCCTTCCTCTTCCTCGCGATCAAATCATTATTTACACTTGTGATCCTCAGCTGCCACTCGTTCGCCAAGAATATCATTTGAAAATCGAAATTTCAAGAAAAGGGAAAAGGCGTTGGAAATACGATTCGTATATAAATGTGCGCGTGAATGAACTTTTTGAATCCTAAAAATGGCAAATATTTTGCAATGTCATGGAAAAAATTTATAATTAAAGCTGAATTTCAGGAGTTTATTTACCGATAGAATACATGTATCTATGTGGAATTTATATGTAAGTAATTTACTTTCAAAAGTACAAGTTATTTAAATAATTTTAAAATCCATTAATCGTCTAATGCTTTCTTGTTTAATTTTTTTAGTGCCGAACAACGATATATCGTTGTTAGCAACACTTGCGAAAGGTGCCAATAACGATACATCATTACGTATGCAATGGCGTCTTACTATTTGCATCGCGAGAGAACTTTATCTCAAAATAAATTTATGAAACGTTATAAATGGTTGAATTTCTCTGCAGAAGCCCTATGTGAGATGTTCCGCAAATTTGAATAATGTTTTTCTCAAACCTTACCAAATTACGTCAAACTGGTTCGATATTCTTCGCTTAGGTATAATTCTTTCGATCGCACTAAAAGGGTTAACTCTAAATGCCATTTCAATCTCAAAAAGTATGAAAAGTGTAGACACTAACTTCTGAGATATGTAAATCTTTCTCATAAATTTTTATTGATAATCATTTCAATATCATGTTCTTCGAATCTAGAAACTTTCGTTTAACCTACGCAACACCTTTAAAAACTGTAAGATGTTAAAATTGGTTATATTGTAAACCCTGTTCGTTAAATAATATGAATCACATCCCGATATTTATAATAAAAATTTGTTTTTGCAAACAAAGTTATCAAACCCCTTCATATTCTAAAAGTTACGCCTTTTTATAAGATATAAAAATTGGCAAATATTACAGAATTAACGCGACTTCATAAAGTGATTGGAACGAAATGGCGGTTTGCAAAGACAACTAAACGCTTTTATTAAATCTTGAAGGACCGACGAAATGGCGAAAGTTCGCCAGGATGTCAGGCTCGTATTTAACCGAGCCTTGTTTCGAAGGATAAAACCACAGATGGCGGCATACTTTCTCCTTGGGATCGTACGCTATCAATTCGAGCGATCTGCGTCAGAATGAAAGATAACCGTATAGAATCTGTCTGTAAATGCACGAATGTAATATGTAACTGCTATGTGTGTGCCGACCAATGTTAACTTTATCGAGAATTTCTCGATACATATTATCATCGACGTGTAAAGAGGATCTCTTTCTTATTTGTCCTTTCCTTATAATGCCGTACTTTGAGTTTATCCAGTTTTTGATGCATCTATTTTTTATGGTTGAAAATTCCAACGATCAACATCCAGCTGCAGAAGCTATTCGAGAGATCTTTATGGCCTAGGTTGTAGAACTTTCAAGAGGAATTTCTACGACCTATTTGGATTTTGATTCAGCTATAAAAGTTTCAATATTATTGGCTAACATACATATGCGTTGGATCTGTGATGATTTCACGTATATGGAAAATTTTATTGAAAATTGATGCTATATTTTATTCAACTTTTGTACAATAGAAAATGTACAATTACGAAGTGTTCTCTTAAAATTTACTAGTAATATTGACAAAATTGTTTGAATTTGTTTCTGTACAAATATCAATACATCAAGGCTGATTCTTACTCGCTTTGATGTAAATTTCTAATTTTAAATGCTTTCCATATTTAAGCCACGCTTAATCACCCGATTTATCAATCTAGACCAATATGCTACGTACTACAAGAACCTAATTTCTACTTCAGTATTTCAAGTAACAGCATAGATCCTTATACACATTCGCATCTCTCACCTTCACATCTAAAATAATGTATTGTTATTGACCTAAAATAATTCAACACCTTACACCCTTCCCTTCGACCAAGGGATCCTCACATTCTTGCAAAACATCCACATTCCCTTAGCCAGCTGCTCTCGGTGCAACGTCACTTCGATGTTCGACCGTTCGAGCAGCTCACAAAGCTGCGTTTAGTACACACTTAACGGATCTCTTTGCATGCGCCGTTGTTTCATGACCTGCCATTAATTACCAGCAAAAAGTTCCGATCTGAAGGAGGGGAACACTTTTGTCGGACTGTCTCGACTTCCGGTCGATGCAGCCGGCACCTATGGACGCGCACCACGAACCAACCCATACAAGCTGACACTTTGCGCGCGAGGCGCCAGCGAAAGATTAATGACACTTACTTGGGTAACTCGGCTGCTTCTGCATCCCATTAATACATTACCTGGTACACGCTGCCCATCTTTCTCCTTCCTCCCTGTTCTCTTTCGCCTTTCGCGTTTTCGTCCATTGACGCCGTTCTTCTCGTCAACATCGTCATCGTCGTTGTCGTGTCGTTCGGAAGAGGTTAGACGATGCTACTCGGGAAAATCGCTCGATCCGCTGTTTCAGTGCTCGTCACCACTTTCCGCGCACATTATATGTACCTCGTAAATTTCATTTATCGAGCAAATCAACGAGCCACGTCGGATCGAATGACACCGTTCTCGACGGCATGCGTCTCTTCACTCACGGTATGTACGAATCACGCTGTTCCCTACCGCTTAATCTTGTTAAATCGACTTATGAATTGCCGGGAGGCTTGCACTCGCGAGCATTAGTTTCGAAGGATGTTTGTTATCAGAACAATTTCTATGCAATTCACAGACTGTTTGAGCGGATTTCATAATGGAATACGGTACTTAACATTTATATGCAATAAATGTTTGCGAGAGAACACGGTAGATGTCAGTGAAAGAACGTCTTAGAAAAGAAAATGGCGGAAGAAATTAAAAGATACAGACTATGATATATGACCACGCAGGAAAAATGCGGTAACATTTGGCGGCTTATCTTATGAGATAACATTTCTCACCTAACCCCATTTCCATTCCGTGTATTTCAGTAATCCTCTTACTAACGTCTGTGTGTACTCCATCAAACTATTATACGTATTGAAATATCTATGCAGCAGCCATATTCGACGGTTAATCTTCCGTTGCTCGATCGAGGAACATTAAGAGATGAAATATCACCAGCGGTCGCGCTATGTCCAGTATCGTCTTTCGAACGGGCGAGTAAATACGATATTTCCCTGAAAAGATTAGTCGACATTCGATTACAATGCACGTATTCGCACTTAATTATACAGATCCAACACTATTATGGTGGGAATAAGATTCTTACTGTTATAAGGTGTGTTTTATAAATCGAACGCTAGTCATAGAGCGCTGCCATCGCACGACAATAAACAGCGTATATGTAGTTGTGATATACACAACTTATACTTAACGATTGAAGCACCTTACAGTTTAGCAGATAAATTAAGAAATTTTTGTCGGATCTGTGTATGAGATTGTGATGTAACGGCATCGCGAAATCTTGCCGTATTTGTCTCCGAGGACTAGTTCTGGGAACAATGTGACGATCACGCATCAATTTGCTTGTGCAACCGTTTCAACTAACTGGCTGTACGCCGTGGGGAGAATCGGCAACTAATCCGCCATTGTGTGTCGAGCATGATGCGATTATCGCGTTATACAGTTGCGCTATGGGAGAATACCGAACTGTGAAAGTGTTGTTGGGCTGCGGGTAGAGCCGGAGCCACTATGTGGCTGAAAAAGCCGAATTTCCATCGCTGTAATGTTTGGACGATAAACAAGGTCGAATCTTTCTAAAGACATCAATTTTGACGCTACACGGAGTGCGAAAGAATACAACGTGCAACATGATTAGATTTTTGGTGAGTGTTGAATGCTAATCCCCATTTTTAGCTTTAGTTAAGCTTCATTTTTTGAAGTAAATCACACGTTGAAAGCTTATCTTTTTTTGTTACTCGAAATTGTAAATCAAAATACAGTAGTTTGATGTAGATTCTGAAGTAACGGAATTCCGAGAATCGTTTAGGTTAAGAAGAGTGAAAGAACGTTTCCTTAAGGCGTGTTTCTGTACACGTAACGTGCAAAGTGGGACTCTTGTTCTGTGTCAAAATTATATTCTTACGTGCGTGCAGTTGGAAAACAGAGTAACGGTTCGTACGTGTAAGAATGCGGTCTAAGGCTACGAAAAATTTACCTTTAAGGCATGTTTCTAGAAGTGTAACGTACAGCTTGGAACGCTCAAAGAATGGAATGCACGTTGTTTCGAATCAAAATCTCGCACTTACATGCAATTGGAAAAGAGGATGGGAATTTATGCGGGTATATTTATACGTCACATATAGCACGTATGAGAATGAGGGCCTAAGCTCTGCAACAGTATCTCGCTGTGCAACTCTGGCGCCGTTTTTCAAAGAAGACCATGACCCCCTGTGGCATTATCGTGTAACACGCATATTATGTTTATCGGTTATCAGATCTAACGACTCTCTCCATGGGGTTATCGAGAATGTGGCGGAACAAAGTTGCAAGCGATATGAATATACTTTAATACTTCTATTTACCAATACTCGTCTATAATTTATAAGTATATAAGTACGTGCCACTATGTTACGAGATAAAATACTTCTGGTAAAATGCTGCGCAAGTAACATTTGAATATGAGTAATCACATTTCTAAGAAATAAATACATACATGTACAAAGATAGAATGCGTCATACGTATTCATAGAGTTAGATAGCAAGGTGCTGTGAGATACTTTTAATCTTAGGTGTGGCTTACGTAATTCCTGTTTTTATTTTGCCATTTATCATGTTTAAACTTCAAATGTAATCCTGAGGAAATGTTGACGATATATTCCAAATATAAGATATTAAAATTTCGATATAAATATCTTGAGAATTTCAGGAATTTTCAAATAAAAAAGTTTAATAAGTCACTACTCAACAGAGATTCTTAACCACACGTTTATCACCCGAGATATCTCTATTCAAATACTGCTGACACAATGGACTTCAGCTCGAAATGAAATTTCGTTTATTTTCTGTTACTCGTGCAACATCCTTCTGCTGTTCGCGGCGTTAGCACGCCATCTTTCATTAGGAGACTTTCTTGGGCGACCATATGCAGCTCTACAGCTTCGATTGGCACCAATTGTAATCGCGTCATCGGTGGATGATGATCGATGAACGACGATCGATGAATTTCCACCGGTGAATTTCTCTACGCTCTCGAAATACCGATATGTACACGCTCTGCTCTCATCCTTTTGCCACGCTCGCGATTCACTGTGCGTCCAAGGTAATTTTATTCGAAAGTTCCGCCGAGCATCGTACTATGGAGGGGTCAGCCAGGATTCTCGTGAATTTCAATGAAACTCGTTAGAAGTGTTCCGCTTCCGCGGTCTCGCTGTTTGGTCCATTTATAGGATCGTTAAGGTATAACGGTCCGCGGTTGGCCATGACGGATGAAATACGCCCGTTGGGTTACGACTTTTGGGAACTTTCAATGATTCTGATAATAAGTGTCGCGGACGATATCCTCGACTCGCGATACTCGTACGTAAAAAGAAAGTTCGACTATCGCCACTGCGGCGGAAAAACGCTCGAGTCTCTTGCGATGATTCTCGAAACTTGTACTAAAATGTTCGCTTCAAAGGCAAGTCATAAATTTTACGGTCTCATTGATATTTCATTTCTTCATTTTCTCGATAGGATAAATTTATTTCAACTCTGAAGGTAATATGTATTTTCATTGACGTAATAGAAAATAATAATATATTTTTTAGAAATTTCTTTTATGAAATTTGAGTTCCATGTTTTCATGTTTGTTAGATTTTTATTATACGATGCCACTCAAGGAATTACCATAGGGAAAAGTTTTTATATGTTTGCAATAACATCGTAGAACCCGTAACATGTAATTCTAAAATGACCTATCATATTTCCCTTAAGATACCAATGCGCCACGATATCTTTATTCTCGATCTTCAGTCAGTCAGAGAAATTTTATTATAATTTATAACCGGAAAACCAAAAGACTATTCGCATACCGGGAGCTCAACCAACCACTCCTACAATATCAATTTCGCGCAGCAGGTCCTCTGGAGATATAGCTATGTCTAGAGCTTAAAAAACTCATCGAATGGTCTCGGCGTATTTTTCGCTATGTCGGTGCTCGTTCGAAGACCGAAAGACGAGAAAAAAGTGGATCGACCAGGAAATTGAACACGAAAATGCTATCGGTGTCGAATACGCATGGTTTAATGGAAGCCAGTTTCTTTATAGGCATTTTGTTTCATATCAAATACGACTATGTCTACGTACAGAGCTTGCCAGCGGGATGTACATATGTAGTACTTCTCGCTTTGGTTAGGGTTCGTGCTGATCCGGCGCCGTATCGACCAACTAGGCTACAGGAAATTAATAATAGTTATCGTGCGTGTAAACGAGGATTATCGAGCGGACAACCGAGGAATTCGTTGAAGAAAACTAATTCGCAATTACGTATCTTACGTGAAGTTATGTATACATATACACCTCGTGAAACAACTCGTTTACATCGTCGCAAGCCTGTAATCTGCTTGCTTTCTTCGGGAAGGTTTGTTTAATCCGGCACTTAAGGTCTTAATGAGTTTGCCGGTCGGCTACGTGTTCGCGCGTACCGTACGTTTTCGCTGGTACTTTTTCCTCTCACGAGTCGTGGCTGAAGAAACAATTACATCGATCGTGCTGTTTTAGAAAGAGAAGGAGGAAGATCGATAGGATCCTTGCAATTTCCGGAATGCTCTTCGAATAAGGATTTCAAGTATTAGCCATTCAAATGTTCTATCGTGTACGATATAATAGAGGATCCGAGACGTTAATAAGCCAGGTGTATTTACCAGGTACATTGCATAATTCAGGCGCTAACCTCTGTACATTCTCTAACGCGGATGTACAATTTATTATTATTCTCTATTAAAACGTTGTGATTCGTTGCCAGTTACACCCCATACAAATTAGTCAAGTTACTCGAATCCAAATGATACAAAGTTAAATAACTCGTGAACCTGTTATTTTATTTCTCTTGAAATATTCTTTCAAGTTTCGAGCGAGGTTTAAGTTCTCCCTAGTATTTCCAGTTTCGTGCTCGCTCAAATATTGGTTCTCTAAACCAAATCGAGTTTAACCACAGACCATTTCAGATATCCATTTTCCACTAACAATAACTATCCACTTAAAGTGAAATTATCTGAATTCAAACGATTTCAAGTCATGTAACTCCATTTATTCGAACGCAAACTCGAATTTAAGTAACTCGAGTAATCCGAACCACGTTATACACCGACTACGTACAAAGTTTTCCTCTTACTTTTCTCTCTTTCTTTAGATCGAGAAGGATCACAGCGCTCGTTAGATAAAGTATTCTCGCGGCGTTTATCGCGAATATCGAGTGACACGACCGGGGTGAAATCAATTCTCCCTTTCGCGAGACACCTCCGTGCAAGAGCAAGAAACGAACCTGGGAGAGAGCGTGATTTGTTCCGCGGGAATCGATTCGGCATCTCTGTCGTGCGATTTTTACGCTGATATACAATACACGTTCCGATCACAGCGCATATTTCCCCAGTGCCTGCAGGGCTTCGAGCCAGCGATAGTTGTCGACAAAGTTCTCTCTATTCCCCCTCTTTCATCCTTTTGTCCTGCTCTTTTCCTATTTCTTTCCTTTTCCCCACTTGAAATCCCTTTCTTTCATCCCTCTGGTTCCGTTCGCTTTTCTTTTCCTCGTTCCTTCTCTTTTTCTCTTCTCTTTCCCTCCCCACCCCCATCGTTTGTTCCCCTTTAGTCCTCTTCTAAATTTCCTTGCTTTTTTCTTGCTCTCTACCTTCCCTTCTCGCACATTTCTTCGTCACTTTTCGTACCTCTTTCCAACTTTCCTTAGCGATTTATATATCTCTCCCCTCTGTCTTTTCCTGCTTCTATCGTAACACTCTTTTGTACATACACAGTCTTCCTCGTAACATTCTAACTTCCAAACATTGTTCACCTTTCGGCGATTCTCGGATACGACGCCGCGCGCACCTGCACCCCCTATTTCCGCGTCGACAGCCTGCAAAACTGCAATCCATGTAACTTTCGCGTCGTACGTTCGAAATTGCTATTTACGATGATGCTTTCGATTATTCTCGCATATATGCGTCTAGAAGATCGATAACGAAACTAATTAGAATAATGTTTTGAAAATATTTCCGTGCTAGATTCTATGTATATAGTTGATATAAATGTTAAAAAAGAAATATTGCATAAATTTTATGTCTAACTTTTTTCTCTTTAGCATTCGATCTCTTGGTACGCTGCTATTGTACTAATAATAATCGGAACGAAACGTGGGAATATAAAATGAACGAGTCTCTCCATGTTATTCTCGACACAAAGTCGTTTGCGTAGCGTAAGCAGGTCTCGATTAAGATTAAGCAATCCGCTATCAAGCTGGGTATTCTTAGAACATTAATAAATCTCTTTTATTACGAACAAACTTGCTTACACGAGCGTTTGATCATCCTTCATTCAGATTCATTTGCATCGTACAATAAATGGAAAATTACCGATCCTCATTGAAAATTTCCCGTATTCACTCGAACAGAATAGTAACACGTGCTCTTCATCACCTAGAAGCTAACTGTTCTCGCATTCTACCAGCCTGATTTTATATTCATCCTGTTACAAGTGTTAAATCGCCACGTAGGTTGTAACATCATGCGGAGCAATAAAGTTACTTCATCTGGCGATTAATTACTCGGCGCACTATAATTTAGTTCTATGCATTATAGCCAAGCTAAGCAGTATACCAAGCGCCGAGCAGTATAAATAATGCAAGAAATTTTATAACTCTACAACCCAAACGACAAGTTGAACAAAAAACGAATACGCTAATTGTAAGATGTTTACCAAACCTGTAGCACTACGTTTCTATAAATTCCTTGAATTTCTAACGGAAAGTATATATAACGAATTTATTAACTTTAGCGAAGAATAATATCGTGTAAATATTATCTTCTAACAAACACTAACGAGGTTCATACACTCCTCGTCAAAAAGATAACCCAGGTTACACACTAAACCTCATAAGATATTTAATTATTTTCAACGAACCGCATATCCTGAGCTCATAATGTTTTGATATTAAACGTTACAGACGAAAAACTTTGCACGCGTCATTGAGAAATTAAAGATAACACACCTGGCTTATCCGTTTGACGAGGAATGTATGTGTTTGAGCTAGGAACAGTTTATTCCAAAACGATCATTTTCCTCACTGAAAATACAAATCCATTCACTGTTATTCCTATACAGGGTGTTTCGAAGTTACTTATGAAAACAAAAGCTTTACGTGGTATTTTACTGCTTGATGGATGAACCCTTTAGGCATGCTATAGAAATGTATCATAAACACGAAACTTTATTGAATTATTCGTATAGGGAAAGTAATTATGAAATAGAATTATCCATAAAATTTCCATATCTGAAAATCAATTCAAATCTTAGTATCGCCCATTGATGGCAGTCATATAAAGGATTAATACTATTCTATCTCTGCCAACTTCTGTTAACCAATAGCACAGAACCACAGACGATTTTGAAAGAGCCAGTAGAACAATTTAAACTCGAGTCTAGAGAAAGGAAACAGCCGTGGTAGCTGAAAGGTTCGCGTGACCATGAAAGTACAGCTCTTAAACAAAGTAGTTTCTCGAAACGGCCGCTTTCGTTTTTCGTTTTTCGTTTTATGTATACGCACCGGTGTTTACTATCCTCGACAGCTTTCGCGCCTGGCTCCCGCAGGAAAGAAACCGTCGATGGAGACCGACTTAGCGTTATTTACGTTGTTCCCTCGCATGAAAACCGCCGCTCTTGATGTCCTTCTAACTATAGTAATCAACCGCGTGGTTAGCCCTCACCAACAGCCAGTAAACCGTCCCGTTTTTACCTTAATTATTATCGTTCACCGGAGTCGCACGACCGAGGGATCGACGTTTCTCGCGCCATTACAGAACGTCGCGCGTATTCCCTGAAATTCCATATTCCCGTTCTCCCGTTCGCATTTATCGTGCATTCAATTTCTGAAACGACGAGAAGTCGATGGCTTGAACACGACTCCAGATCCGCGGATAAAACGAATTGAATCGCTTGTAACGACGTCCCTACGAGGATAACGATCGAACGGAACACGAAAATGAGGCTTTATTCGTCGATGTAAGTTTTCTTCGATCGTTCGAAGCGGGATAAAGCCAGGTGAGAAGGGTGGAAAAATGAGAATATTTATAGAGTCGATAAGCGCGGGGGGGGGGAGGGGAGAGGGAGACGATGTATTACGTGTAGCATAAAAAGAGAAATGTAATTAACATTGAATATAATGAGCGTGTAATGGAATTAAAAATAGCACACACGAAGGGGCTCGAGATGGGAAGTAATGAATGTTGTCAGCGCTATAACCCCCCTATCGGTTAGCATATAAATACTTCCATAATGGCTTCTTATTATGTAGTAAAGAGGTAAGAAAATAATGGGGTGGGGTTACTAAACTGCACACTGAACGGACGTGCTACGATATATAGGTCGTATTTGACATGCGAACATTAATGTACTTTTTTTACGATAAAAACAAAGAATCATAAATGACTATACCATCGTGTAAAACGAGGTACGCGTAAAATACTTCGCTCTAACAAATACATAAGTACACGAGATAGATCGAAAGGAAACTTCGAACCAAATGAAAATTAACGTTTCAATTAACGAAAACTACGGAAGCTATGTTCCGAATCGCGTCGATTCGATCGCGTTGGTCTCAAATGGTCCGCCAGGAATATATCATTTAAGCAGAAAGATATTACTGCGACTAACACGTGGATGATATAGCGAGGGCGCATGAATTTCCATTGAATACAGGAAATGAAATACACGCTGTACACCGTGTACCATCTATCAGAAACGGATTTCGAGCATTTGCTACGGCGTCTGCGAAGAATTTTGCGAATTCATAGAATTTCACGCTTCCTCCTCTCTTTCTTCGGCTGACCGGAAAACTCTTCACCGCGAGACGCGAATATTAAACGAGTAGAGTCACGTCGCGGGAATGGGATCATGGAAAAACGCTGACAAGGTGGTCGTGAGTACCGTTCGTTAAGAATAGATCCTCATAATCGCTGACGAACCGTCCGGTTATACATCATCGTTCGGATGATCGAGTGAGCCTGTACTCACCATGTGCTCTTCGCTTTTCCTGTGACTACGAGTCGTTGGTATTGATGTAGGGTTGCTAATTCTTACCTGTAAGCAGAGAAAGAAAAGTGTAATTAGCAAATTGATTTGTTGCGGAAAGCGTGAAATATTGCTATATGTAAGATGAAAATAGCTACGTTGAAAAGCTTGTTTTGTTAATTCAATGAATATTAATTACGTTTATAACATGAAAAATACATGGGAAGATATTAAGGTCTAGTTTTAATATTTTTTATATTTAATATTAGCTTATACGAAGGTAGTAACGTTGAACGATTTATTTTATTAATTCAATGAATATGTATAAACTGAATTCGTAACTCAATGGTAAAATGTTAAAGTTTATTTTGTTATATTAACTCGGAGAGTTTTCTTTAACATACTTAATCTTAAACCCTATTCTTCGTATGCATATTTTGTACAAGCACACGTGTAGTTTTTTGGACTTGCTTTAAAACACTAGTTAGCATAATCTACTAAGCAAGGAATAAACTACAGTGAAATATTTCTACATCAAGAAGCAAAATGTTTCCAAGCAAAGTGCTTCGTGATATTAAGTGCGACCTTAATATGTTAAACTAAAAACTTGTAATATTAACACGGCTTGATAAAATATTTGTTTCGACATATTAAACGTTGAAACACGAAACGATGATTTTGCTGAACGGCATATTGAATCTCAACACTCTAACATGACTTGAATTCAGTACAAATTTAAAATAACTTCATCGTTAGATAACGCATATAATATTCCAGGTACGTACGATAGAAAATTACATTTTCCTTTGTTTTATATTTAATTAAATTTCCACCAAGATATAAGATATAAAATCAAGATAACGTTTTTCTTTCCCTTGGTCTTATTGAAAGAGCCGCTCACTGCTAGATAAGAGCGAAAATTCTTGTTAAGCGAGAAAACGATTTTCTCAGGCGGCGTTTAACAGGTTCGAGGAGCCAATGAAGTTTACCAGTCATTATCCACTTTGCGAAGACCTTCTCGGAATACAATAATTACCGGCTCGTAGCAGGGCATGCGTGCATCGACGCCAGATTAGACTATTTTAATGCATGCCTGCGGGCCTTTCTCCGTATTATTACACCACGTGACCCCTGTGTATCAACGCGCTATTATGTGTGATCTGTCCATAAGTCACCGACAGGTTAATGGTGTACTTCCGCGCGTGACTCGCCGAGCGAACAGCGAAGCGGAAAAAACTACTTGCATTAGATTGGATCGACTGGTTGCACGCGCGTACGCGCGAGTTGATCGCTAAAAGCACACGTGGTGTCTCGCTAACGAACAACTTGCGAAACGAGATTCTAAAAATAGTTGACTTTGTTAATCATTAATCCAATCATATTTATGTACACACTTTATCAATTGATCGTTTTTGAAGAAACTTTCCACTACTTTTCTCGAATTGTGGCGTATTTTAAATTAAGTGTAACGTTGATGTGAACATCCACAAAGTGACACGTATAGGTAAATCATATATGTATTTACATTCATAGGTGCTATTAAGAATGCTATTAAGAACTTAATTGCAATAAAACTTTGAAGTTCCAATCTTCCATTCGCTAGGCCACATACTCAACACACATCTTTAATTCCCAAATGATTTCAAGTCCCAAATTATCAATATCAAACACCATGTGCTCGTCGCGGTACAACGAACATAAGGAAAACATAAGGACTAGTTGGAGGTCCAAGACCAGACAACTTCACCAGGGGTTGAATTGAGCTCTGTAACGCGCCTCAGGAACGTCTACGGGACGCAGATGAGAAGTAGCGTTAATAATAATAATAATAACGGGGAGGGTGCGAGAAGCTCGTTCTCGAAGAGCGCGCCAGCCGGTTCGACACTCTTGCCTCGGTACACAAGAGATTGAACCCGGAGACGTTGGGGTTGGTTGGTGCAGCCTTTATGCGGATATTGGTGCGCCAGGGCAATTTAGGAAGATAATGCCCGGCGATCAAGCCCACCCTTTCTTCCCTACGAAAAACCAGCGCCACGCCAGACTTGTCCGTTCTTTTCTTCTTTTTTTATTCCTTTCTCTGTCGTGCCTTTCTCTTGGTTCGAGCTAGCCTCTCCTATTTACGTCGGTGCTTCTCTCGCCCTCGAGCTAGCGAGAGAATGGAAAGGACGTTATTGATGACGCGCCTACAGGCCACGGGAAGAGAACGTCTTAAAGAGGTGTGCCAGGTGAAGAGGAGAACTCGATGGGACTCACTGGGGCTGACCGAAAGAACGCGAGAACGGCCCTCTCTCGTTTTCGCGGCGTGAAAAATTCCGTCGCCCTTTTCATCACGGAGTTGGCTGAGGCTTAATCACGACGCCCCGACGCACAAAGGACACGTGGCGAACGCTTTGTTTATCGGATCGATCGAAAGTAGTCTCAGAGGCGGCCTACCCGCGGACCATTTCGTTTAATGATTCATTCAACGACTAACGAAGCGATAATGCGGGATATCGCACCCTCCAAGGGGACGCGAGGGATCTTGATGGGCAGTCGCCAGGCGAATTTTACGGTTATGCTCGGGATTCAAAATTAATTGACTGCGTGGGGTCTGTTGGAACACTGCGGGGATGCCGGAATAGCTTTGAAGAAACTTCTTTTATTATTTTAACGTGGTTAATATGTATCTGTGGTTAGCAGGATGGAGTTGGGTTAAAGGATGATTCTGTGATATTTAAATAGAATTTGTTATCACTTTCTTCTTAATAACTAATAAATTATTTAATAATTGTTTGATAATCGTTGTTACAAGTGTTTCGTATTCCGATATTTCGCGATGAAAATTTATTAAATCGATTTTTACGACAGAAAGCATAACGTTCTAATACGTATCATGTCGCGGTTAAACTAATCTTCTATAACCGAAAAATAAATAAAAACGTGGATTCGTTCTATTAGTGGGATTTTATCATAACGTTCATCGATATTTGCAGCCTCTCTTTCATGCCTTTGTGTCACTTCGATACGAACGAAGAGATAAACGTCATGCCAGCAACTATCATCGGTATACTAGGTTGTTGCGATGCAGTTTTACGTTAACACAATTGACCCATCGAAACTCGGCAACGCACACGCGGTGCCAGAAAATAACGCGAAATGGAACTGCAAAACGAGAAGTTGAATCGCAACAACGCGATAAGCGTGCAACTACAATGTCAACGTGTGACGTATCGCGCAACGTTGATAAACGGGAATAAAAACGGGTACGATTGCGGCCCGCTTAAAGGTTCATTTTTCTTGGTAACGTCGCGTTCGACGCTCGTGTGTGGTGCACGCGTTTAATACACAGAGTTGTCGACGCGCACGTTTGAATTATTCCCGCAGATAAAAACGTCGGTATACGTGAAAATTATTGATCACGCGCCCTCCTCGCGCGCCGTTTGCGTGCAATTTCCAAGGGAAAACTCGTACACGGGGAACCGACACCGAACGCTGCATTAAATAAGGACACGGTAACGGGTTCGCTGGAACAGACGCAATATTGGCCTGATCGTTGTTCGAAGATATTCATTTTTTTTATGAAATTTTACGCGAACAAACTTTTCGCGAAGAAATTCTACAGAAGCAGTATCGAAAAAGTAGACAAGACAAATGAAAAAGAATGAAAGATAGAGGAGAAAAATTGGAAAAAAAATGGTATGGAAGAAAGAATTGAAAGAAGGAAAAAGAAAGGGAAGAATAAGGAAAAAAGAGAAGAAAGAAATAAAGAAAAATACATATTATAGACTTCTATTTTCTAATCTGTCTATCTAAGAGTTAAAAGCTATCTAAAAGTTAATCCCAAGGACTAGTTTAATGTTTTTTCGTGACCAATTTTTTTTCCACTTCGATTTTACAATTTTATGAAATTTAAATAAATATGGAAAATTATTTCTAAATCCTTAATGAGTGGAAGCATTTCCAACTTCATTATACGATGATTAATGAAATTAATTACGATCAATAATTGCTATAAACATATTTTTTGCTCGTGTCTGCTCATAAGCGAAAGATCATAAATTTTGTATAATTGAGTCACGTTCAAGGTGTCAAGAAACGAAAAGCGTTTCGAGGAAGCGCGAGAAAGTCGCTCTTCGCATTTTATCCCCGTTCTGGTGAATCGTACTTATACCAGAAATATGGAAGCTATTAATAATTCGGAAACCATATTTTGATTTATTACTTTGATAAATGAATTACAACTCGGTCGGACCTTTCGGCCATGTATTATTCAACGGAGACTGATGAAGAAAAGGATAACAAAATAAGGTGGAGAATGATGTACCATGAAGAAAGTAGCATCGTGATCGCACGGTTTCTGACAAAATTGACATTTACGCGGTCTGTGTAGCTATTAAAAACTTCGGAGAAAGTATAAAGGAAAGATAAAAGAATATTTTAACCAAGATGTTTGAGCAAAGCCCTGTTCTCGGATCGATAGATGCTTCTCTGATAAAAGACTTAATCGATTTTACCTCGGGATTAGACAACACAAACATTTACAGAGCAGATCTCTTCTTAGTGAGAAACGAGGTACAATTGTGGTTTCTAGGATTTTTAAAAGAAAGTTGTTAAAAATATTGTCAAAGTGTTAAGTCTACGCTGAGTAGTTAATAGTTTTCTAAATTGTAGTCCTTCTTAGACCAGTTTCATGTTTGAAATCTTGCAAAGCTTATTGGAGTTCATTTTGTGAAAATATTACGATTAAATGATTGCTACACATATAAGTGATAGTAGCTAACATATAAGAAAATTAATGGAATATCTACAAGTTGAAATCGGCTCTTAGCTATTGATAATAAAATTGTGTTGAACGCAATATAAGTTATGTTCGAGAGAAATTAATGTTTCCCTTGGAGAATCAACAAAGTCGATAATAAATGAAACGAGATTCTCAACTTTCTGAATTATAATTTGTCCTGCTTAAACGGCTTGGTCTCAGAAATGACATTCAGAGAATGATAAGAAGTTTGGCTCTACTCGGAAGCTATAATTGCGACTCTTGATTATTAAAAAATCAGAACGCTGTACAGTGGGAGTGGCACGAATGTAGAAGCGAAACGAAAAATAATTTTTAACTGTAATTTCTGATAACATATAATAAAAGCACTGTGAAATAATACTCGACGATTGAACGAACCCTTTCGCAAATTTTTTCAATAATAAAATATAACGACACAGAGACATGAAAAAATACGCGGATAAAAATAATAGAAGTATAGAAATTATTTTATTCGTTCAATTTGGGATCATCTGTTGATACGAAAACTATACAAGCATTCTGCGCATATTTCACGAAGAAACGATAGATCACGGTTGCACAATCGTTGACCAGCGGTTGTTACGGCAAGCAGCGAGTTTCTCTCGTAGGAACAATCGCAGGAACGATCCGCGCGATGTTCCAGAAGGTGGAGGGAGCGGTAAAGAGCGGGGCAAATAAAGAAAGAAGGCCGAGGAATGGTTCCTCTCCCCTTATTTATCATACATGTAGCCGGTACAGCCAGCATATACGCTTATTTCCGTGTAGCAATCGCTTTCCAGGGTACATCGGTTCATTGTAGTTCAGCTGGAAGTATTACCGGACACGCCCGGCTGTATTTTAATTTTTTCCGGCAGTCATCTTGCCTCTCTGAAACACCAGGGCGCTTTCGTATCCGACTGACATCGACGGCCTGAGCCCCGCTGACGAAACATACCAGGCATAGAGAACCAAAGAAAGAAAGAGATTCGTGGTTTGATGGAAGCGGCGTGTTGCAACTTCGTTCCCACAATGGCGATCGACACTCGTGCCCTGACGTCCGGTTTCATCGTCTGGCGAACTTCGATGCATCGCGGTTCGAACTTTCTCTATTTCTTTCTGGTTCTCGTTGGATTTCTAGGTTAGATATTCATTGGTGATTGCAGGTGTTTGGAATGGCGCTGCAAGTAGAGATTGTAGCTTTATTAACGCCTCAGTTCATGATTTATTTTATGGTTATTGAAGTTAGAAGATACTTATTCGCTTTGAAACGTCGTGACCGGTTCGAAGATGCTGGTGATGTTTAATTTTATGATTATTTAAAATTCCAGGGGAAGATACGTAGTTGTTGTATTTTTGTAGCTTCTTAAATTATGCTTGAGTTAAAGAAGAACTAAATGCACACGCGTTCGAATATCTACCAAAAGGTTAAAAGTCGTAGTCCGACTCGGAGTATTTTTAAAATCCTGACATTCTGTGTTCAATTGAACTCGACATACTTCATTGTTGTTCCAGTTTTAGTATATAGAATATATATATATTTCTACTTGATACATTTCTAGACTAACTGGAGCTATATAGATTCAAGTGAACGTACACTGATATATCTAATATCACAGAGAATTAATATTTCTAGGAATTATTTGGAAGTTGTTTTCGTTTCATCCGCAACAACCGAAATATTCACCAAAATTTAAAGCACACGATCGATAGCTCAATAACCCTTGCTCAAACAGCTTATCATAAAACGGATTATAATTTCCAAGCACCAGCAAGAATACCATTTGCTTGTAACATTTCCTTCGCTCTTTGCACATCTCATATTCTCCCTACAAGACCATAACCGTCAAGCTTCTCCAATGTAACCAAACGAGCAGACACGGGTTACCACAGAGCCGTATCTAAATGCCGAGGTCGAAAAGTGAATTTCTTGACTGTCCGTGGCCACAACAAATCAGACCGGTGGTCGATTGTCAAAAAAAAAAAAAAAAAAAAAATACACGATCACCATCAGCAAGCAATCGGTGGAATACTGGTATTCTCGAAGCAAATGGTTGATAGGGCGGAACGATAGATCGTGTTGGATCACGATAGTAGTCAGTGAGTTCGATTCAAAAATACATGGAGCGTGCTAGGAACCCGATATCGTGTGCGTAAGTCGACGTTTTCTTTTTCCTCCGAGAGAATCTCGCGGCACTTCCGCCATGGTTAAGCCTCACGCTTGAGACCCGAGGCTGCGTCTCGTCAGATACCGCCATCTCCTGCACGTATCTACGGTGCAGACCACTACCGCCTCGCTATTTCCATTACTTCGGTCCCGTCGACGGATTCTACCAGAGGGAGGTATACAATATACATACATCTTTCCCAGAAAGTTCACTGCGTACGGAACCGCAACTTGGCTGCGACGTGACGCCGAGAAATTTATTCGAAACTACCGCAGGTATGCAGTTCCTTCGCGACTCTTCTTGCGCCGCGGTAAAAGTGGTTCGAAGACTAATTGGGATGGAAGGATGGGTAAAAGCAAGGATGCGCGCGCCTAAGTATCGTTGGTGGTTGTTGGGAGTGTTTGGTTAGGAAATCGACGAGAGTTCCAGCGTGTTGTCTCTAATTGCGTTTTCTCGTTTGGTACTGGCAATGTAATTATTAAGAGAATTGTTTGAAAGCGGGTTTATATGGAGGAAGTTTATTAGAGCGGTACTGGCCGTATTAAGATTTGAAATTTAATGCATGTTTTCGAATGGAAGGTAAAAGTTGTAGTATTCGGACATTAAACGTGTTTAGACATTTAATATAGAAATAATTGTAAATTTCTAAGAATAAATTGTAGCTTCTATGCATTTTCAGATTTATTTCAAACTTTGCTTGTATGATAAAATGAAATAATGAAAGTTAAGAATGTTTTATGTAACGTGCATAATATGCATGAATGATATAATGTTAGAAAGGGTAAAGTTATGAAAAGAATTTAATATTTTGGTTCTCAGTCTTTGCTATTAGCTCCATTACAAAGGTGTATCACTACGTGCTTAACAAGGAAATGGAATGTAATATATACGGTTCTGAGTCCTTGTCTCGAGAGGAACCGGTAATTGAAACATGTTATAGTTTGACGCCTGCTCGAATTTACGATCTATTTTATACCTCTTCTACGGACTACATACAGCGTGCTGCGCCTAAAATCAATTAGCCTCTCACGATTGTTGCGAGATAGTGTAGTTACTCCTGTGTACTGTAACCATATAATGAAACTGTAATCTAGAAAATTCTATCTCTCCATTTCTTGATCTTTCTTTTATGTAAGGTTTAACGACGAATGCGTGGAAGGATATTAAATTAGAATTTTGAAGGAGTATAAAAGTAAAAGTAAAAGCGAATCAAATTGATTGATATTTATAGTCGAATAAGGAGAGATTCTAGAAGTTGCTTCATAAAGCTCCATGTTGCATCGTAGCATCCGATCATGATTGATATGCCGTAAACTTGTGACATCGCGTAGGAAGTTGTTTAACAAACGCGCAAAGTTTACAGAGTTCTGAGAAGCAAAAAGATACATTTTATATGACAAGATACGCGAGACACGAAATATCCTACGTATTTCCATCTTTCGACTTCATTAAATATTTTCTCGAATTTTTCCTATGCAAATAGGGTAGGAACGAAGGATTAATATTATTATTTGAACAATAAATTGTGTAAAATATATTTCAATATAAACACGTAGATTTTATAAATATTTTATTTCTAGCGAAGTGCACCTTCAATTTAATATTTTTGAATTAATGCAATTTTAACTGAGAACGCAATTTAATGCATGTGTAATTGAAAACCCGCGTATCATGCGTACGTTTTTTTTTTTTTTTACATTCGAGAGCAAAATGTCCGAAGCAGAACATTCGTTTATCTCATCAAGTTGCTATTTCGTTTTCAAACGAACGTACTAAACCAAAAATTCTCTCTAGCGAAATATTTTCAAAAATCATGCAAGGTTAAAAAAGATCAATCAGAGCAAACAAGAATGTTACTTTTACCACCGAACATTTCACGCAAATATTTTCATAAAATTTTTTATTCCGCTACCACCTCTGCTCTTTTTAAATCTCCGTCTATATTTCACATATACAGGATGGTTGGTAACTGGTGGTACAAGCGGAAAGGGGGTGATTCTACGCGAAAAAAGAAGTCGAAAATATAGAATAAAATTTTTTTTTATTATTTTTTTTTATTTTTCCATCGAGACAACGATCTACAGTGAGATCCGTTATAACGTACCGCACGCGTACCGAGCGAAAATTCAAAGTCGATTTTCTCGAAAACAAAGCTTCAAACGAAAAATTTTTATTCTATATTTTCGACTTCTTTTTTCGCGTAGAATCACCCCCTTTCCGCTTGTACCACCAGTTACCAACTACCCTGTATAGTTTGTAAACCATTTCCACTTTCCAAAAAAATAAAAAGCAAACCAAACATATTCACATAGAACTCGAAGACTTTCAAACTCAACGACACATGACTAATATACAGGGTGAGTCACTTAAGATTTTAAGCTGAAATATTTTCGATATTATTAATTACATCGAATAATGGTTCGTACAAAAGTTGAATGACTTCAAAGGGGACATACTCTGATATTATTAATTTTTCTGTAGATATGTGCGTAATGCTCACGTGAAGGACAAGTTTATTTTTTTTAATAGAATCATGTATTTTTTAATACATTAATTAATACAGCTCGAAATTCTCTATAAAAAATTATTAATTCACTTTTGTTTTGTAAAACTTGTCGTATGAAAGACGGAAAAACGTAAGGCGCTAAATTTCATATTCGTTTTGAATTTTACGGCAAAAATCAAATTGAAAACTAAATGAAAGCTACTTGAAAATATATTTTACAAAAAACTATACAAAATCTTCAAGAATGCAATTTAATCCCAAATCGTCGTTGATCTCTGAAATTTCAATGGTAAATTACGTATTGATCACGTTGACTACCCAGCTCATTCTAATATCATTAGATTAAACGACGAAGGCCAGGTATACCGCTAAGATTCGCCTCGTTATCGGTGTGCAAAGTTCGCATGTTACGCCCGCGTTAAAGACCGCACAGTGACATTTGAAAGCGAGTATGAGACCAAAGGCAAGCGGGCGCAGCAAGCCGATGGGAAGGCTGCTCATTTCGCGTTCGCGATCCTAGCGGCCATTAACTTGGATCGTGCAGGCTTCCGTTTCCATATTCTCGACGGTTCGACATCCCCCGTAAATTTTCGATCGCGTTCGTTTTGTACTCGAGACGCTCCCGCGGCCTCTCTCTTCTTCGGCTAATGAAGCATAATATAACCTTGCGTTCGCTTCCGATACAGTCTCCCCTGTATTTCTTTCCCTTTCTTTTTTTTTTTTTTTTTTACCCCCCGATTGCAAACCGCGATCGTGTTCATAAAGAAGCATCCAGTTACCAGTGGAAGTTACGCGCCGATCCCACGGTAGATGCTACGGCATTAAAGAATCGTAGATGATCGTTATTAGACCGATTTTATTGGCGATCGAACGCGTAAATAGGTAGAGCTGACGCAATAGGTGCGCCACACGTTCGATTCGTAGCTTAGTATTGCAGAGAGAGAATGCTACGTTAAATCAACATTAATGACGGTGTTTTACACTGGCGTTGATTTACATGGATCGTATATACATGGTAGACATGGAGGTGAAAAGGTCAATGTTTCTGACTGAAGTATTGTTGTAAAGGTTACGGTTTTTCTTGGTAATTATTTAGATATACGATACAATGATAAAATGATAGTGAATGGAAACGTAATGAAATACGAGTCAATTTAATAGATAGGATTCTTATATAGGTTTTTATAAAGTGCATACGAGCACAGCAGACTTTTATATCTATTCACGAACATGTCAGGTGTTACGTCAGATGTTATTTTCTACTGGATACACCAATTTTATTACGTGCAATATCTCTCTTATTTTCAACATTTGAAAATATGTTTTCCCACTTTAATTATATAGCATCCCTCGGGGGTGAAGCAATTTTCATTTTATCAAAAGAAAAAGGCAGGCTGCCTCGGCTTACCGTGTAATACGGTGAAATATTTTTAACAGCTGCAGTTTAATCTTATGGAATGCAGAATCCCATAAAATCATCTAATTGAATAAAATTAAATGATAAAGTTACACAAAGTTTATTCGTTTACAATTAGAAACATTAATACTCTCAGATACTCTAAATACCACCATAAGTAGGTATATAATTATTATTCGCAAGCCAATTTATTTAACTTTTCAGCCACTCTACGATATAATCTACAAAACGACAAAGAAAATACCAAGTGGCGAAAAGAAAATATCGCGAGTCGAAGATTTGCGTAGAGTAGTAAGAATCTATCGAGTCGAGAAATCGTAAGAAGAACATAAGAATCAATTCGTAACCAAGGCCGCCGTATAATTCTGCTTTATGCTACATCGAATAAGCGTTCCTGAACCGTAGGCAACGTTGTGAAGGCGAACGCTCGAAATCTAGGAATCATTCTTCCGTGACTCTTTATGTAAATGGTAGTGCGCAGTTTGAATATATGATTGTCGGTCGTCGGAGCGCGGAGAACGCTCGTCAACCGGACGTTTTCGCATGGAAAACCATTTAAAAAGCACGGCTCGCGCAATTGGCTTGCGACGCGACCCCGATTCTTCGATACACAAAAGAACGTTCTTGCTCGTTGACTGGACGCGCGTGCACAAACCCGCTACATGGCAAATCTTTCAATGAATTCTAAATAATCAAAAGTAAAATATGTTTTTGTTCAATTTTAGCGTGTATTCCGCGGCAGCGACATTTTTGTGAAATTTGTTTGACATTGTTGTGCAACGTGTGAAATTTGGCAGGAGATTCTTTTTCAACGATTCATTTCCGAGCAGCAAGGTTTATGAAAGGCAATGGATTATCAGAATATCTATAAACGAGAAAAAATTCTTTGACTTTTTTCAGCGTGTTTCTTCGACGGATATTGTATCCAAAGAAATGACTTTTTACTATAGTAAATCTTACGGAAGACTATAAATTCTCGCATCAAAAAAGATATAACGAACGTACACGGCTTGTTAAAATAACTTCGAAAGAAAGGAAACTCCCCATTGCGCTAATGAACGAAAGAAATCCAAAAGGCTAAAGAAAGCGTAATTTGCGCTATGCGTACCGTCATTACAATTTGCACGTAACCAAGGTTCTCCGTAAGCCTGTAATAACGTACAACACGGTAATTCCTCAATGGAGCTCGGATTTTATACCGTCGGGTCTACGATCATCTGAAGAATTTAAACGCAATATGGAAATTAGCGTCTTTTCTGCGAAGGGTACGACAAAGCGTCGCGTTTCAAGGGACTTAGCGTCGCGTTTCAAGGGACTTAGCGTCGTCTCACGACCTCGAGAGTGCCTCGTGTTCCCCAGACGTCATTGTCTAAGTGTGTAATCAGTTCGGTTTTCTACGCAACGTTATTCTTTCCTTTTCACGAGCGGCGATGGCACGCGATCTTCATGCATCACGTGTAACCACGCCGACGTTCCGCTTCAAGAGCCTTCTTTTCACTGCACCCTTCTAGCATCTTCACAGTTTTCAGACTCGTCATTAGCACTACTTGCTACTCCAGACGGTTGTTAAAGCGCCACTCGCCGCGTAGGGACCTCGTCGATGGATAATTTTAACTTTAACCCGTCTATGCTTCGCCTGACTTTGCGCGATATTCGACTCTGAAACCCAAGGAAAAACAAGGGGAACAGATCGACCGTACAACTTAGACAAACGATCTTTCATAGGAAACGAAATTGCGATAATTACTGCGCATAGGTATGTTGTTTTGTTATTGGTAACGTTGTTGAATGGGATTCGATCGGAGCCTATTCTTGTCAAATCTGTAAAGCCTGTTTGATAGTGTTGATTTGCGTGTAAAGCAATCTTTTACTCTTAAATCCTTGATACCGCCACGTTTCGTAAATTCGTGCATTTGGTGAAAATCGCTATTGTACATAATTAACCACGGTTCCATTAAAAGTTGGACCTGTGTTGGACACAGCGTTAAGGAAGACGATAAGTAGCTTTTTGCTAATTACGTACGACGTGGCGGAAAATAGAAGAAGTTCGTCGTGTCGGATTGGCCCGTGACGGAATGATTAACTATTTGCCTCGGCAAAGTTATTAACCCATTAATTTAAACCCGGATTTAAACCGTTCCAATAACAAAAAGAAAAATTTGTTACGAGGGCTATGGAACTTTGAAAACGTTATCTAATTTTTACGGTATACCAGGTGTTTCGAAATAAACGATAAATCCTCAGAATAAATCCTGATAGACGGAAGAAGCATGATATCTTCGACTCGTACGATAGATGTAATTCTCGTTATTATAGTCGCGAGGCAAATGAGACACGTCCTTCTACCTAAACGAGTTAATATTCATACGCGACTAATGTAATGAACACGAGCATTATCTATCCATCAGACATACACGAAGACATCCAAACGACATTTAAGCTGATGTAATCCCACCCACGCGTGCTCTCTTGGACACAGAGTTTGTCTCCCACGGAGAAACGTATCCATCTACACACTTTCCACGATCATTTTCTCCTCGCGAACCAGCTTCCACTGCTTGGAATGTGCTAACCGAGACGTGTATAATTATTCGAATTATCAAGATCCGGAATCCAGAGAATATAGTACGGAGTTTAAATTCTAGAATGTAACTCGTATCGTTTCTATGTTGTTCCATGCACAGAACACGGGGCAAAGTAGAACACTGTCGAAATTCGCAAGAGGATTATGCAAGGAGGATTACCAGACTAGGCGGAGGACCTCCGTTGTCCTTTCCAGTTTCCTGATTTTCACAATGTGACACCTTTGTGCCAGCATTAGAGCAGACTAGATGCCGAAGATTCTACTTTTGGAGCTTGAGTTCAGTCACGGTTCAGCGATTGTAGAGAGATTAAGCGTAATGCGTATGTAGGATGTAAGTACATTCCGTTTTCTCAGGAGATATGTGTTTTGATTCGTCCTGGTGGATGAAATTAGATAGAAGTTTAGATATTTAATCTCACCGTGTTTCTTGGATTATTTTCTATTCAAAGATCTTTTTAAATCGTTTTTGATAAGCTTGATTTCTCCTTGCAATTTTGCGCTACAAACTTTTTCGAAGTATCGAAAGTCTTGTTATTTGTTGAAACGAGACCAAGATTGACATAGAAGTACGAACATTCCAGTAAATAATATAGAAATAGAAATCAGAAGAAGAAAGCATAGAAATATGAATTACCAAGGATTATGGAAATCTTTGCATGGATTTTGCTGACCTACGCTATCATTTGATCATGAAACTAAGAAAATCCGAAGATATTATTATAAGTCTGCTTCGGTTAACATATTGTGTTTAAAATAAACACTAACAATAGCTCCACGATTTCATATATCGTTCGTTAACCTTTCGAGTATAATTACGAAAATCTTACTCGCATCAGCAGATAAATTTCCTCGTAGAGCCTCGAGAGATGCTCGAACCTTCTCAGCGTGTTAACGCGCTTGACCAGGAAGACGTTTCACCAGAAGAGGAAGGCGCTAATCGTTGATAGCTTATCGGCAAGCTCGACGTTTTTCGCCGACGACATTAAGTACACCGAAGTGCACTCTCTTCGGTTTGAGAAGACACTCGATTTACGGGTTAACGAGGCACTCACGGTGCGCCAAACCGTTTCACGGAGCAGCGGTTAACCGTCCCCTGAAGGTTGCTGCTCTGCTCGGCTGCACTTTTGGAAGGCCGTTGGGGATGATGCACGAGCGCGTTACGAAAGGAAACCGAGAAAAAACGAAGAGAGAAAAAAAATAGAACAAGGAAAAAGAAGGGGGAAACCAGGAAAAATTCGCGGCGATTACTTGGGAATTTTTCTTACGATTTATGGCTATATCTACCCTCGTTCTTACTAATAACGCTCTGCTTCCACATTCGTGAAAATTTTTCTTGCCGCAGCTTGTAGCTGAAAGTATCATTAAACGCGATTAACCCGTGGATGCTGAACCCATTTTAAGGATCTCCGAAAGTAGGGCAAAATATTCTTTGCGATAGCGAACATTTTGTGGCGATAGAATTATGATACGATAACGATTAGCGAAATTGTATTTTTGCTCGACTCTGTGGTCGTGAAAGAACGTCTACCAAGCTCGAGTGTAAACGAATGATGTAACATTGTTGCAATTTCCGGAGATCTTTAAAAATCTTTTCAAATGCTGCACATTTCCATAGATTAATATTTCCAACAGCGGCAATGCGGCATTGGTATTAATATTCGACGGATAGACACGGTTATGCAAATTATCGCGAGTCGAGGAATCCCGTCTAGAGTCGTGTAGGTGGTGCTCGTTTGGAGCATTACGAGGGGAAGGAGGAGATCTACCGGCAGTCTGGATAGCTCAATTGGTCGAACCTGTCGTTCGACAAACGAATGATCCGGCTTCGAAATGCACCGTCGGTCAGCGTTGATGAATGGTCTGTGCCAATGCGAGCGTCACGTCAATCCTTCCGCGACGCTGATGAACGCGTGTTGCGCAGTTATGCAGTTTACTGCATTTCGACCAACACAATAAGATGCATTGTACGGCCGTGTTCAGTCTGTTCTTACAGAAAATTAAGTCCGTCAAACGTTCGCGATATATGAAGTTTATGGGAAAAAGAAAAGAGATATCTTGTTGGAGGTAGAGTTCTTTGAATCATTATAATTGCTTTCGTTGAGTAATGACTCGTGTTGAGAAGATACGTTTGAACTTTCTGCCGAGATTCCTCCCTGATTGCCTTTTATGAAATTTCTTTGCTGTTACGAAATGTCTTATTAAAAATCATAATTGTTAGCAATTCTGCAAATAGTAATTTCTTCTTTAATTTCTTCTTTCATAAGCTGCTACTAAATATATGAATACGTTTACTGCGTACATCTCGCATCTAAGTCGGCGTATTTTTGCAATATCATCATAAAAATCAAAATTTTGAGTAAAACTTTGATAATACTGCACACGTAAAGAATCTAGATGTGAAGTATAAAAGAACACTGTTACATAATAGAATCTTTATCATACCTAACAGCGTATCAGACGAACAAGTTACTCGGAGACCCGCAAACGCAAAAAGTTTATCGATTCTTAATGGGTTACTTGCGCATCCTCGAACAAGCTCCGCTCCAAATGACAAAAGTCGTAAACTTCGAACAAGCATCATCTTTGAACCACATCAGTTACTCCGCAAGAGCAAGCGTGTATTTTTCGGGACAATCTAGACGCCTAATTTTCTTCGAAGCACGCAAAGCACCGGCTGCAGTTTCAGTTTGTAATGAGTTTAAAAGAACGCCAACAAAAATTACAGGATAATATTAGAAAGAAAAAAAAGGAAGACTCGGACAGAAGAGGGAGAAGAGAAAAAAATGGTAAAAGGGAGTAGAGCTACAGCATGAAGCGGTGCTTTATTACCAGGCCGGAGAATTAAGGATATTTTTGGGGAGCGGCAAATTACGAAGACCCAGTTATGTAGCCCCGGAGTATGCGCACTTTTTTCGAAAGCCATTTTGTTCTGAAGGTGGCGAGAAACACGTTTAAAGTCTCGCTGCTCGCGAGATGCCACGCTCTTTCTTCACTCGGACAGTGATGCGTTTAAAGATCATCCGCCAGAATACTTGGAATATTCGCACATATAGCCGCATTGAAATTCACGCACGTGTTGTTATTATCTAAACGTGAAATTCTCATTCTGAATGTTTCGCGTTCAGTTGCAAAAAGATTTCACGCATTTCGATAAATCGGTATTTCTAACGATGTCAGCCGATCTATTTCAGAAATTTCGGTAACTTTGCGTGAGAAAGGATTCTATCGTTGCTCTACAAACATCTTCTGGTGAAGCAGTAGCGTTTCTGTCGCGAAAGGATTAACGAGACGCTATGCAACTTGATCGTAGGGGAAGGAGGATGAGGTGGAGGCGGTCAAACCACGAAGCAGTCGACGCTCGGTTCGGGAAGGTCGGTCGGCGCGGGGAGGAAGACAAGCGGAGGAATGCCGAGGAAGAATGCACAAGGGGAGATCGTGTGGGCGCGTTCGCGAGGAGCAAGGCACGCTGCGGCCGACACGGCCGCAGACAGAGACATTGCATCGAGGTTAAACGGCTGAACCCAGCGAGGACCCTTCGGGTCAAATGCCTAAATTGCCGCGTCACAGTCCGCAAGACAGCGCGCCGTTTATGCGAGCGTGGCATTAAAGAGATGCACAGGGGAACAGGCAGAGAGAGAGAGAGAGAGAGAGAGAGAAAGAAAGGAAGATAGGGAGAAGGGACAGAATAGAGGACGAGTCAACGACGTTATCTGGCTAAACGAGCAATTCCACCGTCCAGTGTTTCGTTGCAGGTGAGACGCGTGGGCGAGATGAACGACTAGCAGGGGCCATTTAATGACTCCTTTTATGATTCGTAGCGGATTTTCGATTGCTTTCGTCACGCTTCGCCTTGTTCCGCTTTTGACCGCCTGCGTATCGTTAGGTGATTCTTAAATAATATAAGAAGTGGTTCAATAATACCACCAATATAAGGTAATCGTTGCATCGTCACTTTATGGTCTTGAATATGATGTTTTGCTCGTGTTCATTTCTAAATATAATAGGCATCGTATAAAATTTACACGTATATTCTCAATATCGCAAGATACACTGATTCATAAAATCTCAGTAATTATTATACGATTATTATGTCTTATCGCGTGTGCATTAATTTCTGACAATACTGAAATTTTTCAAGGAGGTGCCCCTGTTAGATCGGTCGTGACAATTTCAAAATAAAGAGAATTATGTAACGGGAGCACGGCGAGATCGACGGTTCGCGCGAATCGTGTGGTCGTTTACCGAGAACAGACGATGACGCGGTTGGCTTCGAATTGGACAATATTAAGAGCGGTGGCGGTCGTTGACACGCGACACGGCTGACACGCAACATGCGCGTAATCGATGATCCGTGAGAAAATCTGAACGACTGCGATGATGCGAATTAGCGTTCACGATTTTCTACCGTCCTATCTCTATTGTTCGGTAAATCGATACAACACTTCGTAACGTTTCGACGAAGGCGATCACCATTGCCATTCCCAGAACCAATGTCATTTAATGCTCTACCGTCGATTGATTTTAACAAAAACACCGTGGAAGAATGATCGTTTCTTTCGTCAGATGTTTTATTCGAAAATGAAATGATCTCTGATAGGTAGTTTTATTTTTAGTGTTGGAAATGAAAGCAATCGTGATCAAATATTTGCGAAACGATGTTTTATGACTCGTTGTTACCTTTTTCTCTTATAAGAAGAATTGCATTGTCATCGAATCTTCTTGTGTTCAAAAGTGTTGAGAAAAATGATTGGTTAAGAAAATAGCGAAACGTAAAAAAAGATGATATTTCCATGAATCAATTACTATTATTATACAATTAATTCTCTTACCTTCGACAAATTGAATAATATATGGTAAAATATATAACCTAAAGTTATGTAAGTAAAAAAATAGTACAGATTAAAGAGCTTCTATAATTCTCTGTTTACCATGAAGATTTCACCAAACACACCTCACGCAGCAACTATGGTATGTCTGGCTGCATCTCGCGTCAGTGCACCGATGGACCGTTTCACGAAGCGTACTTTTACAACCTCATTCGCGATTCGTAATCCCAATAAACCTTCAATATTCCAGGCGAGTTCGCTGCCATTTAAGATTCGCCACGGGAGCAACGCAAGGCCATCAATAACGCGGCTGACCCTTACGGAACGGCTCATTCGAAACGCCATCTCGCCGCGGACCAATGACAAGCGTGTTAAATGCGACTTCGATATCCATTTCGTGAGAGAGGCGTCTTACATTCTCATGCCGAGACATAATTCGAACTCGACCGAGTTCCGCTCGAACACGTCTCGTTCCTTCGCTCAAAAATCCTCTTCTTCCTCTTCTCTCTTCGATAATATCTCGAAAGAAGGTACGACGATCCAGTAAGAACGACGACTCTCCTTCCAAAGACTCTCCTTTGCTTCATAATGTCGCGACCAACGTACCAACGCATTAACCGTGCACGAGCATCACCTGGCAAGATGTACGTGGGCCGAGAAAAAGGTAAATGGAAACGGTCAATTTTGCACCGATTCACGATTACCAAAGAGTCGTGAGAACGGTAGGGGCGTGTTCGTTCCAGGGAGGGCTTCCTCTAATGAGCAGCTCGTGCGTGCCGAGGCTGAACCGCTCTTTGTTCATCCCTGCCGCATCAGGGACAATCCCAACACTCATTAGGCGTGCATCAAGATGAATCCACCGCGGGTCACCCATGAAATTGAAATAATGGCACCGTACGCGCTCGAGCCTGGGCCCGTGTTCCGCGACACGGAACCGTTAGGCGTGCCATCGGAGACACATCCGTGGACGTCATCTTAAGGAGAGGCTTTTGTTGTCCGACCGAGGAAAAGGTGGGAGTACAATGGAGAAAGAATATGGTGTCTGCTTTCTGGTTCTGCAGGATACACCGTGCGCACCACCGATTGGTCATCTTGAACGACATTAATCGTCCACTCGCGTTCCGACCGGATTTCTCGGACATTAATCGCGGTGGAAAAATGGATTTGATCTGGAAGTCGCGGTAGGGAAGAATGGGTCATCGATTGGGGAGACGAATAGGATTCATCTGGTGAAAAGCACCTAGAACCGGGGGTGGTAAAAACCGAAGGTACGTTCTAAGATAAATCTCTTCCAATGGCGGCGACAGAATTGTGATATTTGAAAACATTTCTCAGAAAGAGTCTTTCTGGGAACAGAGTCTGCGAGGAACATTCCGTTTTATCTTCGATATCTTAATAACTCTTCCTCCAATGGAATTGGAACAATTCGATAATACAAAAATAACGCCGCGATCGATGGAACGCACAGATGTTTATTGTAAACTGTGTAAATATGAGAAATGCGTGTACGAACGTGAGATTACCGTAAGACAAGAAACTCGTTTTACTTTATACTCGAAGCTTACGAATTTCTACTTTCTTACTTTTCGATAATCAAATCGATTATGCGATTAATTTCGATCGCGCTTTAAATCGCAGAACATTAAATACAGGAGCAAGAAATTTATCTACGTCATTATGTTATTCTATCTTCTTCTAAAAATTACTATTATTTATAAAATATCATTGGTATTCCAATTTTCCCCTAACCTTCCACGACCATGTTACAACAAATTCAGAAGCAACACGACCGTCGCGCATTTCGGGCGCGGCAAAGCGCGGGAGATTTGATAGCCGGAAAATTACGAGGATGGCGATTATTCGGTCGACCGCAGGCCAATTCGGCTGACAAGAATCAACGTTTCGGCCGTTGTTGGGAACGTTACCGACGTAACCGTCGCCTGCGTTAACATTAATCGCGTCGAATTACTATCATCATTATTCCCGGTAGCGCGGGGAATTCAAACAAAAGCCCGAAACCGCGCTCGTATTTTAATACGATGGATAGGTATTGTTATTAGCAACTGGAAGATTTTTCCCCTCGCAAACGGAGGATTACGTCTCGAGTCCTGATCAATCTGCTAATACCTTTCGTGTCTAAATAAATTGTTATAGCACGAAATATGAAATATAGCACAAGATGGAGAAACGAAGATATGCGTTATTAATGTTTGGGTATCGGATTGAAATTATTATTATACTATATAGTATAAATATAACTCAATTTAAATATGCTATAGAAAAATCTCACGTCGATGAGAAGAACAAGAAACCTTTCGAAAGCCGAAAAAATATCTCACAGACATTAAAAAATTGTTTATTGAATTAGATTCATCAAACCAACTAGGCAAAGAACTGAACGGTTACAAATAAACAAAATTTAATTCTACCATTATTTTCCCTATATTATTTTCTTATCTCGGAATACCTCATTCTAGAACAACTTCCTCTATCTCCAACTTATTAAACCCGTCCAAGTAGGATGCGCGAGTTCGAAATTATGGGACGCGTATTAGCGAGATATCAGCAGCGAGACGCTAGACTGGCAGAAATCGGCTGACGTTCTGGCTCTCAACGAAGCTAAGCTGTTGATCGCGAACCTCTATTTTGCTTGTCGAGCTGCGCGCTGCCTCCTCTATGCCAGACCCCCTTTTGTTCTGAAGTTTGCGAAACTGCACGCGATTATGGCCGCGTCACGTAACTCCTCGGCTGCTTCAAGTCGCGTCACTGAACTCTCGGTGAAGTTAACGCTACCGACCGCATTGTTTCGTCCCGCGTTCTACTTCTCCTTCTTTCGTTCGACTCACGCTGCGATCGTTATCATCCGGAAAAAAAATCCATAAGAATTCGCTGGTGACCATTCAACGAAAGGTCGACGAACGACGAGGCAAAAAGACTGTGAAGTTAATTACTCGAAGTTTGTGTTTATTTTGAAGTTTTACGACGTAGGTATATTTTTATTAAAACAAGTGTGAATTGAAGCGATCGATCAATTTTCTATTTACGTGCTATTTGAAATATTCAAATATTCGATATTGGAGTACTTCTATATTTACGAAATCGTGGAAAAATGCGACCTACATCGTTCGAAAATAATGAAAATCGGAACACTGATCCTGGAATATCAGAAATTCAAGCGAAGATATCGTATTGGTGTAAAATAATTATTTACGGGATAAAAGCGTCGAACGATAATTTATAATCGAACCGAATTCCATTCTGGCTGCCATTTACGTTTTTATTGGAAGATGATCGCGTATTCTACCATTCTCTCTCCCTGGTATTATCCAGCATTTTCCATGTTGAACAATCGTTGAACCTTTTACATTCGAATAACCGCATCAATCAAAACTTGTAATAATATAATTTATCATTTTCAAAGGGGAATCGGCAAAATTCGTCAAATACATCCCTTCAGAATAAAATTTAGAAATCCATCCTAATCCGTTCGATTTAAACAGTCAGCGTTTAGCATATAAATCAGCTTTCGTTTTACGTACGAATAACTTTCCTCGTTTTGGAACACGCCCATCGTCAATGCGTACTTGTGCAGAATCCGCTATCTGACCGCCACGAAGCGGCTCTTAATGAGATTTCCCGGGAAGACACCTATCGCGCTCGCGGCTATTTGTCCACGACCGAACCACAAAGACGTAGTTAAATCAAAGATGTGGCTTCCTATATGTTCCACAGTCACCTTGAAGTAACACCGAATTCCCCTAGGCGGATGAAGAGGCAAATACTCGAACCTCGAATACTCGAACCTCGAATACTCGAACCTCGAATACTCGAACCTCGAATACTCGAACTACCAACGGGGGAGAATTATCTGCGAAGAGGGTGAAAGCAGAATTATTTGCGGTGCAACGGTAGTTTGGAGAATTGTCGGCAGCAAACGACGCACTCATCGCGATCCTAGGCCATTTCGTCCTAATGGACATCGCGCCTTTGTGCGTCTTCGTAACAATCAGGAGCCAATGTCCGAAACGAAGCTTAGAACGAACCATCTTTTTTCCTGCCTTTTTGCCTCGTTTTCCCCCTTTTCATTGAATTTCAATCCTCCGGTGCGAACGATGTCTCCTCGATTCGATTGAAACGTACTGTCCCCTTGTGGCCAGACGAGTCACCCCTGGGATCGGTGGTTCTCATCGAACAAGCCGGCTGTTCGGAAGAACGAGGCCATATTTGATCGGTGAACAGCGAAGCCGTGGTTTCAGAGGGAGGCGACCGTATCAGGAGATCGTGTTTCCACAAGATATCGCTTTGTTCGATCGATAAGCGTCTATGGTAATCGGGAACGCTTAAAGAAACTCGAAGAAGGAACAGTCGGAGAGTCGAGAAGAGATCCCTGATACCGGGAATTCCGATTTCCTGGGGAAACTAAAACATCTTACTGCAAAAGTTTGCCAATGAATTTGATCGCGGTCGTTTGATTTGTATTCGATGTAGGTAATGGTGGGACATTACGGTGACGATACCGTGGAATTTTTGGCACGATATCGATACCAGAAATGGAATGTTGAATCGGTCCATTACAGCGAACGTTTCCCAGTGGACAGGTCTAACGTGCTATAGTCGATTAAAATTATCATTCTGATCTGTAATATGAGATAGGTTCGAAACTGTGCCGATTCTCTCGCTTCCGACCGGATGTATAATTATTCCTCCTCTAAAAACGAACGATCGCGGCAGCCAGGATTATCTAAACTGCTCGAACAAATGATCGGGTATTACCGCGATTCGTAGAATAGAGTGTGAGATATTTTTAATAAGGTTGGAAAATGTATAATTAAGTACAATGTAGACCGAATATTACGATACTATCAGAAATTGTACAATAAGGCGGAATACAAAATATGTAGAACGATTTTCTAAATAAGTGAAATTTCTTGAATTTAGATAAACACGAGGAAAGAATATAAATGTCACGGAAATAAATATCATAAATATTATTTCTCGTAGACATCGGTTGTTTCTTGAAATGCGATCTAAATTACACCGACAAGGTGATTTTTATCTCGTATTACGATTTTGAACTCATTATATGTTACGTACGTACATTACAGAGATGTATACGTCACACACTAACATAATCCGGGGTGATTGATGACAGGTACGCTGTGATCACATCTTAATTTACAATAAATTGCTGCCGCAATCAACTGTTTTTATCGTTGCCTACGAACAGTGGATCAAATGTACCAATGGAAGTGAATTCTTGCGTACGATACCACATAGACGCATTAAGTATTTCGTCAAGCCTTTTTTCTTTACAAATAAATAGCAATCTTTACGTTTATTCACCTATCATCTATCTAAGTCTTCAAATACTCATGAAAGTTGACTCGATAAATCAATTTATAAGGCGCCTTTGATCTGTTCTCAAGCACAGAATTATCTTTGATTTATGTAGGATTTCCAAACCATCGTCTTAAAATTTTATTAAAAATTCGTAAAAAAACTCAACCACTTAACATGCTCTACTTTCTGATTTTTAGACCTGATCGATACGAACGGGTCATATTTAACTGTTAGTCATATTATATTTATCAGGTTTATTGTATATGAACGGGGGAAAAAGGCAATGTCGATTTTAACAAATTTTGACTTTAATATTCATTCGTATGCTCCTGTATTTGCTCTTTATTATTGGAAATGTAGCATTAATTTGAATTACGATTGTCTGAATTTTACAGAACTTATAAGAAATTGAAGTATACAATGTACTTCTCACTTTTTTACATTTTAATGTGTTATATATTATTTACAATTGTACGCAAAAGTTGTAAACGATGCAGAATAGAATGAAGAATAAAATGTTTTATTTTGATACAGTATCTACGAGAAAATAGGACATTTTGATATTATATACTGAAAAATAAATTTTCGTTTCGTGAGAAATGCCAAAATTCTCCCTTCTTCCCGTGGACTCTTCGCGTATATTTATCGAATAAATGCGATTAAACTACGTGAGTCGCAAGTAGAGGAGACGTGTCGTAAAGACTCGTAGAATAATTTAACGTCGCATACTAAACGAATTCGATATTTACCCTTCTATATTAAAATACAAATCCTAAGTCAAAATATACGCAAATATCTTCATTATAATTCAATACATCGTTTGTCTACCACTGATAACCAATCTACCTATCGACAATAACGTAATAACGCCCACAATGAGCATCTAAAAGTCTTTAAGTCCAACGTCCACAAGTTCATTCGTCCCATTCGACGATATTCAATATATCCCAATGACAAAATGATCTTTCTTCCACATTAGCGAATACGTAACATCTCTATACGTCGAACGGGTGGCGTAATTAGTTGAAACGTGTCGAATAGAAAAGAGAACAAGACTCAAAAGCAACGTGCCATTATCGGACACGGTATTATGAAGTACCTTCTGCGGTGTATCACGGGAATTATCCCAGGCCGATAGCGCATCAAGACGAGCACTCCCGTGGTCCTCTGGAATTGGAATCCCGCGTTCGTCCCCGCTCCATGCAAACGAGTTTACATGCAAATACGTTTACCTGCCATAAACCAAACGCTCGGCAGGACACGCGGTCACGCCGCTCTCTATCTTTCGCCAGCGCGGCAACGCGTCTACTCGTACGCGGCTAACGCAAGCTGGACGGACGTTTCGCTTGCAGATTCCCGGTTCAACAGAGCTTCAACCAGCGTACCCGCAACAAGAGATGCGTGAATTGTTACGTTCCACCTACGTCCACCTCTCGTCTACGCAAATGCATGGTAAAATGTATTCGATCCTGCGTTTAACCCTATATTTGATTACAGTTCCGGATCTTTTCCTAATTAATCGTACTATTCTTCCTTTCTCAATGTTTTGTATTCTCTAAGTTTGAAAGAAGTAAATTTTTAATATAGGTTTTAAAAATAAGACATATATATTTTGAAGTGTACCATCTAACACTAAGGTTAGATTCTACAGTATTTTAATTATTTTTATTGATATAGAAGAATATCTAAGCGAGAAAAAGATGATTGAAATATTATAGAATCAAATCTTACTGTTAGATGATACATCCTTCTAAACACCCTTCTCTACGTTTTACGATAAAAAGAACTTTTTTCTTAAAATGATCCTAAAATGTAAGAAATATTAATTTAATTTAAACACGATACATCCTAAATAAGTATTAACAGATATTTTGATACTTTCCATTTTCTTCTACTCGGCCTAATATTATATGCACCGTTCGTACAATCATCGTTTCTAAAAATTTAAGTTATGCCCCACTCTTTTCATTGCACGCGCCTTTACGGCCACTAGGTTCACGGCTGCGGGTTACGACAGTTCCCGGCCGTGTTCCGGCGGAAGTCACGATATCGACTTTCGGAAACGAGGTTTCTGACCGACCAAGCGAGTTTCATCTCCGGATCCTTTTACTCGTCGATTCCTCCGACGACTGGGCCACAAAATTTCTAACCGCGCTGATTTATCAAAGGCGGCACAGACACAAATCCGAGAATCAACCAAACCAGAGCCACCTTGCGCAATGCAGTTAATATTATTAGCGAAATTTTACAAGTTACGAATTACCAACGGATATCAATAATTATCTTCGTACCACAGTAATAAGTCTGATAATAAATCTTTTGAAGATAATTAATATTTATTGGATCATAATGCATCTTAGCGAATTTGCAAGCGTTCAACGACGCAACGAGAGAACAATGTACTCGTATCTGTGGCTTTTGTCAGGAGGCAGACAGTCCGATTATTCGCGGTTTGAAGTACCGATTGTCTTGTTACCATTGTTGTAACGATTCCTTCACACCTAATATGATGAAATGCATGCGTAATCGAAGAGTGGGGAACGGTATTGAGATGTAGGAGTTTCAATTGACGTTGATTTAACAGATACGGTTCGTGACAAATGCGACACGGGCCGCCATATGTCAGCTATGCTCGACTGCGCAAGATGAAAAGAAGCGTTATCAAAGTTCTTTCGCGTGCCATTGCTTTGTGAGACCAGTTAGGTGTTAAAAAACGGTTAAAAAATATTCCTGTGTCCTTCGAGCTTTAGTTGACAACGTTGTTAGGAGCATTCGCGTCGACAAATTGAATGATTCTGATTTGCCAAGAATAGTGATCTATGTATAGTGATCTATATTAAACGTATACCTACTTAACTGACCTATACTAAACGTTACCATTATTTGGTTCACAAATAGGTACTAGACTTGCTTTTATAACGGTATGTGATAGAACTGCAATATTAAATCTATTTAAAATTATTAATATATATATATATTAAATATCTATTTTTTTTGTTACTGAATACAACGCAAATAAGCAATGTATGTATGCAAATAATAATAATTTATTTCAAAGGCAAGTATTATGTTCTGTGTTCCATATTAACGTCAGTCATCAGAGATAAAATATGAGACAAGTAAAACAAATTCTGCAAACTTTTCATGTTTTTGTCATTAAAGATCCCATTTTTTGATTTTGTTTTAAAGTTCCGATGAAGCCATTAATTTCCATGGAAACTCTTGTTAATTGCGCTATCGATCACAAATAGACGTGACGTTGAATCCGCTGCACTTCTTTACGACAACTTTATCGTCGATATTCTCATAAAAGTTAGAGATAGTCCGAAATAATTTCGACTTTGCAATATTCTAGTACAAAGCGTCATTTAATACTAACTCGAGATATTCAATACACTGTGTACAAAGCGGTAGATCGATACTCTTGTACACTAAGCTCGAAACACCTGATTCCAGGAATTCACCATTTGCAGTTCGAGGAACACGCGATGTTTCCTCGCCTCTGGAAACGCAAAGAGAGATAGCGTTGGTGTTTTACAATCGTTACTCTTTGACAAATGTCACGTCGACGAATTTCACGCCCATCAAACGCCACGTTCCAATCTTCAAACGATCAAACCCTCGGTCATCGAGCTTGCAAAACCGACTGTTGAACGCGAACAGGTTTTCTCTGCTGTTACGTTCGAACGCGAAAACGACAAAAATCGGTGACAACATAGATACATAAACTTGGAGGCAAACAGTCAATAGCGAAAAAATTTCATAACCGAGAGTGCGCTATAGAATACTTTATAACGACTTTTATTTGCTAACCATCTTTCCGCTGGGCTGCACACGCGCAATTAAAGACAAAGACTCGTTAACCGCGCGCAATCAACAGCCCGCGTAACGTTTGTCCGGTTTCGAATTAAAAGTCGACCGCAGTTAAATCGTTTTCTGTCGCCGAAGGAGACGTTAAAAACGACGCAAACCCACCGACCAGCAAAATTAATTATCGTCGAGTGAAATGTCTTGTCTTTACCGAGAACCTTTAACGAGTTTCGTGTCATGGAGAAAATTGCAACTTTTGTTGCAATTTTTAAACCGCGAACTTTAAATTCAAGTATTTGATCCTTCGCGTCTGGAAACATTTTCTATTGAAATTACTGCTCGGAAGACATTCTCTGAGAAAGGCAACAATGCAGAAGATTTTTATTTCAGCGGAGAGTATATACTCTGAAGCCGATGTCTGGTTTGAAGGTCCGCAAGCTTTTTATAAAAAAAACAGCTTAGAACTGTTGTAACGAAATGCTCGGGCAGTATAATAAATACAATGATATAATGTTTGGAATGTACAGAACATCTATGTAATTCCATCGCAATACATAGTAACAGACTTACAAAAGTTCTCAAGTAAATTCAGACCGAAATTAAATTCCTATAGATTTCCAAAATGACGATGATAGATACGGAAAGCGAAAAAGATTACCTAAAGTAAATAATGTTTAGGACGTACAGTATACGTAATTCTATCAGAAAATTCGCAATATTAACGAAGTTACAAGAGTTGCGGGTAAACTCGTAGTGAAATTAAATTTCCGTGCTTCTCCAAAATGGCGGCGGTGTTTCCAACGGCATCGTGGACCGATTGTTTGAAACAATAAAGATCAGCCGTATTTTCAGGCTGCGAAAGGCTGGCTGAAAGGCAGCACTCGAGTCTGCGCTTCTTCTTACCTCGTGTCTCGGATAAATTTTCGCGGCGTAATATTCGCGGTCGCGTTTTATCAGCCGCGATAAATCAGCATAAGAGCGGCGACGGTAAAACGCGTGAGATCCAAGCATTTTGCCGGTGGCGAACGTGCCTGCTTTCTCTCTTCGTTCCTTGGTAATCGTTATTTATATAACGTTGATCCGACGTCTGCATTAGCGTTTCGTCGCGATGTAACTCCTTCCATTTGCCTTCGTTTCGTGCTTCTTGTTCGACGTACTCTTCGTTAAACATCTCCTTTCCTCGTTTTTCTATTCTTGAACGATCGATTATTTCGACTACCTGTTTATCCATTTAAATTTTTTTGTACAAGTGAATAGGATGATAGATTAATTCGTAGCATTGTTTTCTCAAAGTTTAAAGTTAACGTCGACAATACGATGTCCTAAATTTTGATCGATATACAATTTCTGTCAGAAACAGTAGCAAAAGAAAAAAAAAAGAGAAATGAAATTTACTATGTATATTACACGTGTATTGAATTTTAAAAAGTGCTGTAATACAATTCTTGGGAACTTCATTGTTTAACAGCATGAATCATCCGGATATTCGCGTAACTTTTTTATGAGTTTAAACTTGGGAAATGCACTGTAAAAGTTGCTGAAGGTATGGATTTGGCGGTTGAAGAAGCTTATGTAAATGTTAGAATGATTTAACTTTGATTTGTAGAGTCCAACAGCGATGATTTTTCATTGTAGGAAGCGGTAGGAGAAATTGAATTTTCCATGGACTGAAAGTGTTCCGAAATAAAAATGTTAAAAATGCAGGATTCAACTACCAACAGAAGGTATGTGTAAATATTTTTTGCGCACGTTGCACGTACGGAATGGATTCTTTCAGCTAGATTGCAGTATCAGCAAGTTTACATTTCGTATTTTCGATAGAATACATTGCATGTATTATGGAATATTTTGTATTGGTAACATTTTAATCATAACTGAATATCGGATGGAAATTTATATGCAATAAACAGTTAATTATCATAAGCTTATTAAAAAATAACTTTCACACCTTTACTTTATTTTTACATCAATTAACTTCAAAAGAACGAACTGATATTACACAACATCAATATTCATATAATATCGATTACACGAACGGTATAAAATATTAATTACCCGATGAGGTGTAATTACAAAGTTTATTCGCAAGGTAAACTACGAGCCACGATAATAATGATCACGATTATCGCAAATACAATACGTTATCATTATAACCGTATCCTGTACCTACATATTGGCAAATATTAATACTTCTATTAAACGCGATTAAATAACATACAGTCGATCAGCTCGGATAACTCTGTAACGTCGCGACTCGCTGATGACAAACGTAATCGTTCGTCCTGATAATTATCATAATCTTGTATAAATTCTCAATTGCGTTTCTCTAAAGATATTAGCGTCCTTTGCGTATTCCGCACGCTTCCTCGATCCTCACCTCGCACCAAGTGCACACGAGGTAATAACCAATTGCATTAACCAACGCTTTGATCGTATAATATTATATAACCGCTGTGCTGGTTAGGTTTCGCAAACCGAATGGTAATCGGTAATATCGTAATTAATATCGATTCAACCGACACCAGCTCGTTATTTCACGTAATATTCCACCCGATATCGCGTTACACGATGATTTAGAAGGACGATTTGTAGAACGTCCCTCGTTTCTTCCTTCATATTTACGTAAAGCTGGAGGCAGCATCGTAAATTACTAAAATTTTTCTTTTCGTATATCTGTAACATGCGTCACAGGTATTTTTTTTTTTTTTTTACTTCATCTATATTATCATCTTTAGTAACTTGCTTTGATTATTTGACAGGTAAAGGTATGAAACTTTAGTAAAGAAAATATCAAAGAACCACGTACAGTTTCTGTGTATTTATATGTAATTTTTTATTCATCTGTGCATCTGCTCGTTTTATATTCCTCCCTGTAAGTAGATCTCTTAGAAATTTCATTTGTGGATACAATGTAAAACGAACATAAAAGCTTAGTCCTCGTAAAAGTGCTCTTACTTCGAAGGATTAAAGAATAAAAGAGAAAAATATATCTCAAATAATCATAAATTTAATATGAAAACCCATATCTTGAGATTAGTTTTAATATCGAAAGAAATCCTCTTAAACGAATCGTCACATTCTGCATATGTCAAATGATCGTAATAATTATCAATATAATTTCAACTGAAACGCAATGGTTGTTAACGGCGCGACGTCTCACGCTAACACTCACGGATAATCCCCTAATCATTTTAGTGGTATGTGACTTTGACAACTCGAACACTGCGGCAGTTGGCAGCCTTTTAGACAGGACACGATTTTACTGTCAGAGATATCCGTGTCGGCAGAACTGTTTATCTTCGAAAGTCGGACCAGTTCCTGGCAACTTGGCGTACACACCGTCCCCTTCCCTGTCGGTTGTTTACAAGGACTTCCGGTAAAAGGATTAATTATCGTGCTCGTCTCCCGATGATATCCGGGGATCGAGAAACCTTGACGACGAGACAGATAGAAGGAAGCTAAGAGGGAAATAGTCGAAGGAGAAAAATTTTTCCTAGAAGGAGGCAACTTTGTGGACGCGATGTAAAATGGCAACGATTCCAACTTCCAAACAAGTTTCCGTATCTTGTCTTGGGAGGTATTACAATCTCTTTCGCGTCCGGCACAAAATCTTCGTCAATTAGACAAAAAAAGAAAATCTTTGTAAAAACATAAATTTAATACGAAATATGTCGAATCTAAATTCATTTATTAAAAATCAATATTATCAGATCGACCAATGATGAAACATAAACTACCTTCCGATCGTTGCAGATTCTCTCAATTTCCCCGTACTAGCGATAGTTAAGTAGCTCGGGAGGGACGAAAAAGGATAAGAAAAAAAGGAGGAAAAGTCTTAAGAAATAAAAAGTTGAATGAAGGAGTTTCGGTTAAAAAGGCAGGAAAATGTTTGTTTCTTAAAACGTTTGTAGGGGTTGCGCAAAAGCCATTGGTACCGTAACATCGCTCTCTGAAGGCAATCAACGAATCGTGTCTAATTAGGATCTTCCGAGCAGAATCCCGCGAACCAACCGGAAAGAAATTATCCGACTGCGATAGAAAATCAGCGGCCCTGTTCTTTCCCTGGACGAAGTGCGCACTTCTCCTCGGTTTACCCATCGAAAAAATCGAACTCACCCCTCAACTGATCAGTCTTTGTCACTTATTTATGATTTAAACACCGATAGCATTTTTTTCATTCGCAATTGCGAGTTCAGGTTAAAACGAATACATTTAGAAAATTTTATTCTAGATTCATATAGAATTTAGATACCTACAGATACCTATTTGTTATATCTATAGATTTTAAAATATTTAGGAAAGTTGCAATGAGATTACTACTCAGTCGTAAGGAATAAACAATATGTTTCTTAAATATACGTCTTAAATTTCGTTTATACCCTAAAACACAAAATAAAATCAAGATATCGAGGTCAAAGATAACACTAAATCCCCTTATAGTAAAAATATTTTATTATAAATTTCAGAGGAAGAATACATACTTCCAGATCACTTAATCATCGATCTAACTCCTAGCTGTACGATATCGACTCATATCCGAGTCGTGAGTTAACAATCAAATATCATACAACAAAGTTAAAGTTAACTATTAATTTAACAAAAGTTGAAGAAGTTAAGACTATGGTTCATTAAACATAATTTTGCGCTGAAACAATAAATACATGCCTGCAACAAGAATCACAGGGATAATATATTAAAGCAACAACATGCTACGCATACATTCAACCAATCACTATGTATAGAAACTTCATCAAAATTACTTTGCCTCATCACGGCACTAAATTTCAGTTTCTCTGAAATCCAAGCGCACAACGAAGTATGCAAAATCGTCGTTCGCCGCGTAAATATAAACAGCAGTAAGGCGACAGAGACGATCCGAATAGAGAACATCCAGACGGAACTGTAGAGGAGGTACGAAATTACGAGAAAACCGAGACAGAGTCTGATATTTCGACGAAGTTTCTGTATTCACTCGGGGCTAAAAGCCTCTCGAGTTGCGGGCTACTCGACGGGTGGCAGCTGCGTCTGAGGACCGGCTCTCCCACCATCACCACCACACGATAATTTACAAACAATTATTCCGACCGGCTCGAACAGCCGGAGGCGGCGTTCCCGTTTTCTCCGTTGGCGAGCCTACCTCTGTTTTTCGGTCTAACCCCCTTCTCGATCGGCAACGCGTCTCGTTTGGCCCGCGAAAAATCGACCGCCGCAGGAATAATAATCGCGAACGAAGAAAGGGAGAACCACAAGGGATGTGAGAAGAAGAAGAAGGAGAGAGGCAGAGCTCGTGAAATGTAATAACCCGACAGCGATTTAATCGTGCCATCGGCGCTCACCGCTTGTCCCTGATAACGACGATCAGCGCGGCAAGGAGATTATCTTAATGGAATTTAATCGCGGGCTTCGTTACATCGACGATGCGACGCGGGGAATGTTTCACAAGGGAAGAGAAATTTCGCGGCAAGTGAAAGCAGATCTACGACGTCGATAGTTCTTTGAGAGAGGGTTTCAGTAATTTCAGCCGGTAATTCCACGTTAACCATCCACCCTCCTGCTGGAGATGAAATTGAAGAAATTTGATAACGAGCCACCCTCGGGCGTTAACGTGAAATATTCGCAACTATTAGCTGCGTTTACATCGCTTCGATTCTATTCGTTCACAATTTTTTTAATATTCACTGTAGAAATGTAGATTTCTGTGTTCGTGATATTGAGGTACTTTGATATCAGAGGTTCCAATGTCCTATAATTTGTTAGGGCGTTTAAGTAGTCTATAAGAAACGTTTGTATTGACCCTACTCAGGTTCAGGAATGACTCAGACTTTTGGGATACTTGACAATTCAAGGATCCATTTAGATAGAGGAACCACTTGATGCTGAGAGTGGTAAGGTCGTCAAGATATCATTGATCCTAAGGACTGCTCGATCTGCGATCTGTTTGGCTCAGAATTCTTTTAATCTCGGTGCATTCTGGTGCATGATAAATCCTTAGATCTTCCTAGGGATTAGGGTTTAGTGAATTCATGGCCAAGTGGTTTCAGAACTACGCGAGTCCTGGATCGTGGCTACAGCGTAAGAAACTAAAAAAATGATTTGCAATTTGATTAAAATTGTTTAACCTCGCCTCATACTTTTGCGATTTGTACGATGTTTATTAGTTTAAACTTGTGCAATCCATTGCCAGGATGTTATTTCGCTATTCTAAAACAAATGAGATTATCGTATTGACTGCTGATCTAATTTTATCGAGTTTACTAGATAATATATAAGCGTGGATCAATAGGTCGCACAAGTTGCTGCTATGTATTTTTGCCGACGATCTAATTGCCATGGATGAGATCAACTCGACGACCACCCAGTATGGTGTATTTTTTGCAACGAGAGGTGAATGAACGTATCAGTGAATGAAGCGCGAGTACCGATGTGATAGCATAACACATATTGATAATTACAACACATTTATTTCCACTCGTCTTGGATAAAGTTCTCTCAAGCATAAACTTCTAGCTTGGTATCACTAAATATAAGAGATAGGGCGTACAAGTAGTAAAACGACAATGCATGACAAAACACTATTAATAGCACTGACTTCCGATGCTTAAATGTGAAATATTACAAGAGAGACTATTATTCATTTTGATACGTTTAATTATCGTCAATATCCATTGAGACATTACATACGCGATTTCTACTTCTCGTGTTAATAATAAACACCGAAGTTATAAAATAAACAGGTAAATTTAATTTATCACATAATCATAGAATATGGTCATCAGCCATGTAAATATTTCGAGAATAAAGAAAAAACAATTGAAGAGAATTTTAGATGTAAGATTAGAGACACATTGTACTGCAATCAGATAATACACAATAGGGTATTTTTGAAACTAAAAAGTGAATTTTTAACGAGATTATATTCGTTAACGGTGTGTGTGTATTTTTATCCGTAGTTTGAGAATCGTAGCGCGGCTACTGTTTGCCAGGAAAAGTGTTTCTTTTTCTCTGTTCCTCATGGGAGCACCATCGTCGCGAACTCTCGCTATTTTCACTATGGCTTACCACGGATTTTAACAATTTATTTGCTATGCAGGTCGTGTTTGAAGTCCCTCCCGGTATTATACAGAATTAAATAGTCATGTTAAGCTCCGTGCCGAGAACATGAATATGTACCGAGCGGTATTTACATGGCTCTACTACCGTCGTGAACGTCAATTTGCTTTTGAGGTCGGCCAGATTGAATTAAAATTACTCGCGCTCAAAACGTGCGCCAAAATTAATGTCGAAAAACACCGCTAGCCAGCAAACGAATAGGAAAAATTAGCTTGTTACAACAAGTACGATTGGCTCTAATAATTTTACTATCTTGAAGTTCTTATTTTTCATCGTGGAAGATCAAGCAAGATAATTCTAATTTTAACAGCTGAAACAAAAAATAGCGGAAGAAAAAAATTCCGTATAATGAATTTTTCATAGACAAACTGGCGAAATTTCATTCTTAAATTTCAACCAAAAGTTTTCATTTTAATTGAAAAAAGTTCCAGCTATTTGACTTCGCGAACTATGGCGTACCTAACGTGGTTACGGAACGTTGTGAAGTATTCCAGAATTTTTTAGATTTCTCCCTGAAAAAAATTTCGTTTGAATAAAAGCTAGCTAGTTCGCTCATGGAATGTGAAAAAAGCTCTACTTGCCTACTTGTACATTTCCGATAAAAGCGATAAGAAAACAAAGCATATACCATCGTACAAAGTATACCATCACCATCCATCCACTGAAATTTGCATGGGTATAATATAAAATAGATTATTGCCACTTAAACTCGAAGACTCGATCTTTCTCCCAGGGAAACGACCGTACCCCTCCGACACACGTTTTCTTTAGATAATACCGCATACTAACCAGCATTTCCACGTCAGCTGAATATCAACACGGTAATGGAAAACATCCCATCCTCGGGCGTTATGAACTCATTCACATGCCCTATGTGATATCATCCACATCTTCTGTGAGATAAAAAGTGACGAGCGAAAAAGATGCTCGGATAGAATTCCAGGTAAGAGCGATTTCGCGGAAAAATTGTTGTTACGCAGAGAGGCGAAATGCATTCATGGAGAGTTGGGTGCGGTGTAGGTGGCAGCAGAGGGGCGGGGGCAAAGGGTTGCCTTAGCGTTCACGTTCGCGCGTATATATCGTTTATTTCCGCGTTCATCGACCCACAATAAAAGCTCCTTCTTCGATACTTGAGCGGAAGAACAGTGTTTCGCCTCTTTCACTGTTCCCCCTTCTGTACGGTATGGATAGAAAGAAGGAAAATGGACCTCGCAAATGCAAAGCGAAACGACAAAAAGCGAAAGGGTGGGGATGCCGGCGATCGAAACTCGTTCCCAGTGCCGTGTCAGAATCTCGCGCTCGTCTCTTTTGTGAGCGGGGAATCGAACGCGAGTTCGAAGAGAGGGAATTGAAAAAAGAACGACTCGATCGGGGCGAAGTCGAGGCAACAATCGAGTAATAGGCAGCGACGTGACCATCCCCCGGCGAGAACTGAATGATAAATGTTATCGTCTTCAAGCGCGCCCCCTGACAGAGACGAGGGATCTGCTCGCGTTACAGTTTCAAAGGACTCCCGGCAAATTGGGTCTGGGAAACCAGCCTCGCCACCTTCCCCACTAAGAAATGAGTTTTCTTAAAGCTTTTTATTGGACGACGATATCGACGATCGAAAATTGTAGAGTTAATGCTGATTTTGCGTTTTACGGTCTTGTGTTTTATTGAACTTTGAATGGCACTTGCTTTGAAGATTCTATGTGGTCATATAATTAGGATTCAACAAGGTCACTTAATGATTCATATTAGGTCACGTGCAGGTTATTGAGGTCATATAAATGAAGTTCAAGATCGTTTGAAGTTATATAAAATACCTCCAAGTTCCGAACCTTCCAGTTCAAACTGGAAGATTTCCCGTTTAACGAAATCTTCCTTTTATTGTATTTTCTAGTTAAGGCAGAGAAAAATTCAAAGAACCGTTAAAGAAGATCTACTTAAACTGAAGCAACCTCCTGAAACGAAGGGAAGTTAAACGATACGAAATTCATGTGCCGAAACAGGGAACAAACCATGAACAAATAATTGTAAAAGAAACAACGAAGTTGTGAAAGGAGAGAACGTGGCGAAAGCGTTAGGAGCGGCAGCAAGTTTGAAAATTTTATTGCGGCCACGGGCTAGGGTATGGTTTTAACGTAGTAACGCATAAGAAGGTCTATAACTTAACGAAGTTGGCGGAGGCTGCAGAGTTCTCACGGTAACGGTGTTCGTTGCATTGCCAGGATCTCGAGAGTCTCCCTTTAACAAAGTACCGCGATGCCAGAGAGCCGAAAGGTCGAACACTTTAAAACTTGCCACGGTACATTTTCAGCCAGCGTGAAACAAAGCTATTTTATTGAGTTTTAAGCGTGATCCACGTTCAATTGCACATCTCGCGTGCTTCGAGTACCAGTACGTATCCGAATTTTATGTCGTTTATTTTTTTTCTCTCATTCACTTAACGTAGCAACCGAATTTAATGGCACATTAATGCTCGAATTAGAGGAAAATACGTTTTCAGTAACTTTTATAAGGATCATTTCTGTGGATGAATAAAAACAGCAGTTACGAAGATAATATACAATCAGTATGCAAACGAGAACAAGATCGAAGTGAAATTTTTCCGGAAATTGATTGAAAATTGACAGGAAGAACAGGTTAACTAAAAATCGTTCGATTTAGAGGGAAATATAGCTGGGATGCTATCGAACTGGAATTTAACGCGTGTACCATTTACGTATTTGAATCTATAATATTCGCTATTCATGATCTGTCCACTTCTCATACTCTATTTATAATTTACAGATTGCTATTTTATTTTTATCGTTTCCCTGTTACTCTCGAATTTCTTCCTTCAGAAATGAAAATGTTACCATATGTTATAAAATACAAATCGTTTTACTTACTTATTATTACTTACTTATTATTTACTTTCTCTCGCAGTATCATTGATTCTGTAACGTTCAGGAAATTCGACACAATTACATTTTACCTTCTAAAAATCCGCCATTTCTCTGAACATCCAAAGCGAAAAGATTCCAAAGACGAAACAAGTATCTAAACGGTGAATCGACATAAATTCACAGAACACACGAACACGTGTTTCACTGTTACGTTAACCTACGATAAGTCCGAAAAAGAATCACGTAGTACTGCCGTCGTAGCGAATTAAAATGCAAACACCGAATCTAAAAACAGTGACCACTAGCGATGAATATACACCGCGTTCTCGATTCGGTCTCTTTGATAATCCTCGCAAAGGCTCTAACATTTTATTCCAGGATATGACAAAACTGTCCAACTGACATTAACTGTTATAGGAGGGCAACGCGGTCGCAACCTTCGTGTTTGCCTCGTTATGATTTATTCAGCGTATCGTTCGTTGCAGGTGCTTCTTCGTCGGTGCATAAAGAGCAGCCTAGATGAATCTGGGTTGAACGCGGAAACGCTCGGACGAGTCCCGCCAGTTTTACGTCACATTAAAGCATCGCGTCGCGACAATTTTTATTCGGTCCGTCTTCAAACGTTCGCGAAAAGCGTTATTCGTTAGTCGATTCCCGAGGCGTGAAAGCGTATTCGAAGCTCGTTCGCCGCGTCTTTTCTTATTTTTATTCAGGTTCCGCAACAATAGACGGTGTTCGTGAGCGTCTTGCGCGCCAGAAAGAAAAGCACGTTTATAACCAGAGAGGAATATCGGTTCGGAATATTTACAGCTGGAGGAGATAGATTTTTTTTTCTGAATCGTGTAACAGTCGGTGGAATGAATATTCATAACTTCACTTTCGTCGCGTACGTTACCATGAAAATTTCACGGCTCGTAAATTATCGTCGCTAAAATAAATTCGACGAAAGATAAGGTTTTTTTTGAACTTTTGTCCGCGAGAGAATAAAAAATGTATGGTATAAATCATTGAGTCTCTTTTATACGATCATTTTTTTTTTTTTTTTTTTGGAACCAAGCATTTTATAGACAGGGATAATTTGAAGAATAGAAACCAGTTGGTAATATATTTTTATATACTTATTTGTCATTAAATATAGGAGAAGATTTTTCCAATTTCCATGGAATTCTACGTTGTCCGAGTAAAGCTCTCGAAAAATACCGGAGATCGAAATTTACTAAAATGAAGTATCATCTATACGATGAAAAGTGGTACTTCCCTTCCGCGAGCGTTCAAGAATTTTAATCTGTATTTTAAATAAAACAGGTTATATTTGGATTGTGACACAAAAAAGAAGAGATAGACAAATATTTACTCCTGACATATTATATCCATAGATATAATGATAATTAAATCTTGGAGACATTTTTATTATTGATTGAAAATGTATCGAATTTGACAACTACTTTTCTCTAAAAGGTAATAAATATATCTTATAACGTTCTTCCCCTGTAGCTTTCAAACAGAAAGATATCAATCAAATAGAAATTCACAAGAACATTTTCTTACACTGAACTTGCTTCTCTTCGCCATTGCCGTAACCACAGCCATCTCGTCTTCACTCACCTTCGTTCTTGCGCCAGCTCACCCATCGAAACTCATACACGCCAATCATTCATCGTCAGTCTCGCCAGAAAGCTTCTTCGTATACTTCGAACCATGCGCTTGCCACGTCATTCGCTCTGAAATCCATCCACCTCTATCTTCGAAACCCAAGGAGATCTGAAGTCAACGGAAAGGACCAGTGAATTCGTTGAGGTCGAATTTCCGGGTCGTGGTCACGTTTATCGCTACAAACGAGCACGTCTCGGACGAGGTTGATGCATTTCAGCAACGGGAACATCTTTTCGGGATCGCTGTGGCTTTCGTCACGGTCCGTTCGTCGGCTCATTGTCGCGTGTAGTCCCAATTTCCCTAATGAGGCCGTCTTTCGAACTGGCCCTCGACGCTCGCATTAAAAAGTCCCACACAAACCCAATGAAATATCGAAGAAAAGCCTAGTTTTCCCAGGGAAGCGTCCTCTCGCTCGCGAAGTTAAATCACTCGTGAAACGACTGATGGTTCGAGCTCTGGAACGCCGAATCAAAGAGGGTGCACGCACCACTTTTAAGGAAAACGAAAGCGTTAACGAAATATGGGTTTGTCTTGCGCCACTTCTTAGTTTTCTATGCCATCAGGATTTTAATAATTGATCTTAAAGATTAGGTTTGGCAGAAGAATCGCAATTATATTTACGATTTACAATTACATTTATATAATTATAAAAAAGACATTTGCGGGTAAAAGTACAGAGAGACCGGAAGATTTTTCGAGTCGGTTCGTGTTAACCGAGGGCAGAGAAGAAGAGGGTCGACAGTTTTTAAACGAAGATCATTATCATCGGATATTTATACGCGTCCGTCAAGCACGTAGCTCCAGTCGAAGCGTTAAGTTTCGAGATAACGAGTGTCTCTCGCGTCACCGAAACGTAACTTGTCACATTTCCGTACGTCCGCACGTGTTCGAAAAGTTCTCCACCGGGAAAAGGGAGCAAAAACCGATGCCTCGCTTTCCGCCGCATCGAACCGAACCAAGCAACATATATCGCGTTGCCAACGTCGCTTTGGAAATTCAGATGAGAGGATGGCAAAATTTACGGCTCTTTGCTTCTAGTAAGATTCGCGTTTCGAAAGGAATCTGACTACCCTGGGGAGGATTTTCGAAAACAACGCTCGCAGAATATTCTCTTTATCGAAAAACTGTATAAATTTCAAGGGAAACTTTCCTTCGTTGTGTTAAATTTATTGGAGAAGCAATTCTCTACTAACTCGTAGTACCTGATCGTAGGACAAACTATCCTGACGATGCGATGATAAAATTACCGCTACTTTCACTGCCAAGGGCTAAATCCGCCTTCGTCTCGACGATGCACGATTTCACAAAGCGTATACACAAGGTGCTCGTTCTAACGGTTCATGAACATTTTTCAGATACTTGCGATGTAGTCCATTCGCACGATTAAGCTCTCTCAAATTCATACTATGATTACGAAGAGGAATTTCAGGAATTTCCCCAATTTCGTTATTATCCTTCCAACGAGATTTTACAATTTTATGAACTTTCGATGTAATTGCAGTACTCAAGTTTGAAGAATTTAAAACACTATGACGAACTATGTAACTTTTCCAAATAGTTTTTCTAATATGCGTCTCTCGTATTGATTCAAGTACCAATTAGCAAACGCTAATTGATTCTATTTTATGAATTACTCCGTTTTATTGTGCCAGAATAATTACAGAACACGGAAATATAATGTTATACACGCATCGTCTTTTTCTAAATTATGATAATGTTATTATACTTGTTTGGAATTTATGTAAATTCCAACAAAAATCGTTCAGTCTCCTATACTCATACAAGTTACAAGTTCTAGTTGCCGAGTTCTTAGACTTGCAAAAAAGCTTCGTGTCTTTTCCCACGATGCTCTAGAATTCCTTAACTGAGACTCTGATTCCCGACACTTTGTCTTGTCACTTCTTTCGTGTCTTTCCTGCAGTCCTCCATGCTTCACGCATATTTATACTCTTTTAAATCTCTTCTCGTACATTTCTAAAAATCATTCAGTCACGTACATCCAACATAATTCTTTCACCATGTCACGCAACTATTTATCACTTTTCTGCTTCATAGCCAACTTTTCAAATAGGTACTCTTCATTCACATTTCATTCATCCAACCCTCTGGCGTACACAATGAACCGAACTTCCGCTTCAAACCTTGCTCATCGACATCGACCACGTAATAAGAAGCACGTAGCCTAACTACGTAGTGTTATGTTCGTGGCTGGAAAGTTGATCTGTGAAAGGAATGCAAATCTAATTAGTTTATAGCGTTGTAGGACCACCATTACACGTATTCCTCTCCTTTATAAGAGTAGACGATATACGAAATTCTTATTTCTAATATTTCTCTTATTCAGGTATTTGGCATTAGGCATTGATCAATAAGAAATTAGTAAAATTCTCAAGTATTGATCGTCTTCGGAATATTAAAGTTATTCAAGGTAGGAAAACCCCAGAGTGATAGTATCTACTAGTCGTCTGCAACGATAGGACTGCAGACTTTAATACGTTCATGATACGTCGATTGCTATACAGCGATAGAAGAACCTTGAATTTTCTGTTAATCGTAGAGAAACTAACAAACAAAAATAAAGAACGGATAGCAGAGTTCCAATGTCGGAAATAGCAGAGGAACCACGTCCGTATCATAAACCTGATAAAACCTTAATTACTTCTAACAATACGACTCCTGCCCCTGTGCCCTGTAACTTGTGAACCACACAGAGATACACGCGTATAAATTACAAGATCCTCCATAGACGATCCATTGTCTATTCACCGGAAGCGAATCAGGCGAAACTGCAGAGACGCAATATCGATTCCAGGGAACGAGGCTGCATATTTCGTAGAGCAGAGTACTAATCGGGAACGGTAGAACAACGGAGGCGGTGCTGAAAGGGCAGCAGGCATTTGGCACGCGAGATTACGCGCGCAATCGTGGCGATCGCGCTAAACACCGAAAACTACCAGTGGCGTCTGCCGGCATCTGGACACTAGCCAACTTTCTTGTTGAATCGGTGCACGCTCCGCGAGACGTTCGGTGAAAACTCGCTCGTATTACCAACGCTCGACGTTCAACGAACCGCGCGGTCATCGCTATCGTCTGGCAACGGAATGGTTTTTGTCCCGAGCACGCGGCGAAGATGGTCCCAGTGAAAATTCGAAGGTCGTCGAGCCGATGGTCGATTATGTCGCGAGGATAAAGCCGACCGACGAGAATAATTTCCGGCGAGGATCCAGCCGTAACCGTGGAAAATTCAGAGGGGTCGGGTTTATTGACTCGATAAACACACGAGGAAGAGAGAAAGCAGTTTCCGGTTTAACGACGCGGACAGGCTGCGCCGCGCGAATGTTATTTCACGGGAATCGAGCGACCATAAATTCCCGTTTGCGTACAATTGCGATCGGATGCCACGATTAAGAGACGATTCTACGATCGACGAAACTCGAACGATTCGAGCTGGTTAGGTTTGCGATGTTCCAATGGTAACGAAACGAAACGTCGTTTGGCTAGGCGGTCGTTTGTTTTCGAAATGGAAATGCCTTCGACTGTTACAGAGTTAGGAGATAAACCGTTTGTGGCCTCTGATAGGGTTTTAACCCCAAAAGTTAACCACCCATGTTTCTATAGCGTTGCTGGCGTGTTACAAATATTATTGTATTCTTGAGGAGGCGAATCTCCGCTATTTGCCAACGCGTATCAGGTTCATTACTCAAAACACCAGGTATCGTTGGAATTGATCGAAATAAAAATCTCGATTCGACGATATTAAGCCTAATATAATACTACGGTATATTTACATCTATCATCTATCCGAATTTGAGCTCAAATTCTATCGTCATTTTTTCTTCCCATAACATCGACCAGTCAATGTTTCCAACTTTTTCTTACACTGACGATAATATCTATACGTTTGTTACGTTCGAGTAACTTCACGAACGATAAATAAAAGACGGAACAGGGCGCCGGCGTTAAACCAGACCGTTTCGCAATAGAGACAAAGGACAAGTAGCCAAAGAATCGGCTGGCGGATGAGAAAAAGAGAACACGAAGGGAAAAGAATCCAATTAGGGGGGGCTGGCCGGTACAGAACCAATCGGACACGGTCTTAACTAGATTTCGTTGGAATGGACCGGCCAGAACGCGGTGAAACAAGGAGTCCGCCAGCTTCGAAAGCTCAACCAGTCTGTGAAAAGAGTCAATTAGAAGTTAATCGATCACTGCTCAGGGGAAAGGGGGGCGGGAGAAAAGGGACGCTCGAAGGTGGATGAGCATTCGAAATGATTTTTCGTCGAGCAGACACGGCCAGGCAAATGGAAAAACAGTCGACTATACCGTGATATAATGTAGATGCGAGACACAGTCTTTCTAGCTCCCTATAAATAGCCGGATGCCTGAAGGAGCTAATAAACGAGGCAATTAGGCGGAATTATGATTGCTGTGGGCGGTTGCCCGGACGACGTTTCAACGGGGACTTACGTCACTTGGTATTGTCTCGCGGTGGAAAAATTAAAAGGGACGACCGGACAATTAGAAGCGTCGATATACCGGTCCTCGACCACGGTCATCTCACTTAATCGTTCTTTGTGAAGATATTCAGAAGGGCTGTAAAAGCGTGGTCATGGTCTTTGCCGATTAAACCAACTGGTCAGAGGATGATACCGTGCAGTTATTTCGAAATGATCCGACCACACTCGTTGAAGATATTTTGAGTCTTTACAGGCTCCGATATAAATATTTCTTTTAAATGTGCAGTTTCTTTTTGTGCAATTAAAATTGTAACAATTTGTATAAAGTGTATAAATGTACATTGTGTAAATTTTGTATAGATCGTACGAGTTGTGCTGTTTTAACGGTTTTCATGCATCCCGAAGGCTGAAGAAAAAAACATTTCATATCATCTACCTCGAAATTTCATCGCTTCGTCATCAAAATAATTCGTCCTATGTGAAACGATAAAAAAAACATCGTGATCGATACAATAAGGTATGCCGCGTTCGTTTCAATATCCTGCAGCGCAAACGAAAATAATAAGAAAGAAAAACAGAAATAAATTGAAAAAATCAAACAAAAAATAAGAGAAAGAGGCGAAAAATGAATTCGTGAAAATTCATCGAGAATCGAGTAGCACACGCTTGAAACGGCTTGGCGCCGTCATTTTAAAACGCGCACATCGTTAATAACTACGGTATCGAAAAGCTAGCATTCGTACACATCTGGGTGAAAGGCAAGTTCGATCTTGAAAATTTTCCCAGATAAATTATCGCGGGTGTCGCCGAGCTTCTCCGAAAATCGTTCGACCCTGTTTATTTCCATCGTGAGTAGGTGCGGCAAGGTGCATTTGCATCGATAACGCCGTAGCTCGTATGCGTGTCCTCGAGGTGAAATGTTATTTATTGCAAAGCCTCTCGTCCTGCCTCGACGCGGAAAGAATATCATAAATCTTGGTGTATTCATGCAGCTGGCCGTGCGTGCCTACGGAACGACGCGTTCGATCGGAACAAAACGACGTGCACCCGTCTCTCGTAATATTTTAGTTGAGTAACCTATGGAGGCGTCTATCGATGAACCTTCCTCGCCTCATCTATCGCTGTTCGAAACATTTTTAAGAATAATAAATATAGTTCGAGGGATAATTGCGCGCCGTAGACTTTCTTGAATTGTAATACACTTCCTTGAATCACCAACATCTTGCTGAGCTTTTATCTGAATCATCCTTTTCAGTTTATTTTAATTGTATTAGTCATAAACTTCAAGGAAGCATAGATGCATACTGATGAGAATTATATATAGGGTAAAAGTTCCGACTTTAGTTTTATACTTATATTACTATGCTCTTTCGTTAATTATATAAATGCAGTTCTTGTACAAACTCCAATTTTAATGAAAAAGAATATTCTATTAAAATCTTGAATTTCACGTCGCAAGTCCATTTCGATTATTACAGAGCATAGATAAAAATGAAACAGTCTGTATATAAAAATCATCAAAGAAAGCTTATAATTTGGAAACGAACTTTTATAAGTCCATGTCTATATCAATCTTACTTTTTTTTATGACGACTTTAAATAACATTTACAAAGTTTAACCACCTACGTATAAAATACTCTTTATCATTCTTTTTGAAAGTTTTCATTCGCTGAATCGAGAATATTAGTACACATAAGAGGGGAATAATAACATACGATCGAAAAACAATCCGATATATGGCTACGATAATAAAATTCCAACGAGTAGCTAGTATCCGTACCAAAGCGCAGCCAGATTATTAATGCATGCTCTGGTTTGACTATTCGGCAGTATTATGTAATATAATACTTTTTGGTTCTCCATTTCCACGCGCAATACGTATTCGTTGCTTCGATATTACAAGCCATTATCAACTATTACCCGTGCCATTTCCATGCCCGACTAACGGCTACTTTTTCCTATTGCCCAAATCGAATCGCGATTCGCTTTGCATTCATTCATAAATTTCGAATTTCAACGTTATCAATTCTGCTGGTTTAACATTCTCGAAAAATTAACTCGCTGAATACGATTCCACAATGGCTGGTCATCTTTTAAATTTTCAAATGGCTGGCTGCTATTAATTTCACCATTTCTTTTATTATCTGTTATATCAAAACTTTATTTCTACATAAAAAGAGGAGATGATATCAAAATTATTTTCGTTATCCCAAAACAACGAAACCCGTTGTGGAATTTTTTCTGGAAATTTCGTGGAAAAATGTAGAAATATGAAGAGAAATAGGAGAATGCAGTTTAAAAAATATAACAGACATATCTCAGCACGGTGAAGGGGATAAACAATTGTGGATAAACAAAATAGATAACAATAGGGATGAAGAAATATAAAAAAAAAAAAAAAATACAGAAGCTAGGTATCGCGTATGACTAGTTGATCAATGACGCGTGACTCGAATACGGTTATATGTTTCAAATAGTACAAGAGCTAAATCGATAACGAGAACAGATTTCGATAATCATCTGGCAATCGGTAATGCTATATGAAAGATTGCAACACTTCCAAACAAGAATTCAAATTCATAAATTTTTTTAATTTCCAAGGTTTTAAATTTTCGAGTTTTCAAATGTTCCAACTTTCAAATCACCAAACATTCAAATTTCTAAATTTTCAAACCTTCAAATTTTCGAAGCTTCGCACAAATTTCTACGTTTAAATTTTAATTAGCGAAATGTGAACAAATGGTCTGCCTAA